>NC_090375.1:54341522-54641522 GCF_036365525.1 Heterodontus francisci
CAACAGTGACATCGAGCAGTACTTGCTTAGCAATAACTTGCTCAGTGACACTCAGTTTGGGTTCTGCCCGGGCCACTCAGCTCCTGACCTTATTACAGCCTTGGTTCAAACATGGACAAAGCAGCTGAACTCAAGAGATGAGGTGAGGTGACAGTGACTACCCTTGACATCAAAGCAGCATTTGACTGAGTATGGCATCAAGGAGCCCTAGCAAAACCGAAGTCAATGGGAATCAGGAGGAAAACCTTCTGCTGGTTGGAGTCATACCTAGCATAAAGGAAGATGGTTGTGGTTATTGGAGGTCAATCATCTGAGCTCCAGGACATCATTGCAGGAGTTCCTCAGGGTAGTGTCCTAGGCCCAACCATCTTCAGCTGCTTCATCAATGACGTTCCTTCAATCATAAGGGCAGAAGTGGGGATGTCCGCTGATGATTGCACAATGTTCAGCACCATTCGTGACTCCTCAGATACTGAAGCAATCCGTGTAGAAATGCAGCAAGACCTGGACAATATCCAGACTTGGGCTGATAAGTGGCAAGTAACATTCGCGCCACACAAGTGTCAGGCAATGATCATCTCCAATAAGAGAGAATCTAACCATCTCCCCTTGACCTTCAATGGCATTACCATCGCTGAATCCCCCACTATCAACATCCTAGGGGCTACCACTGACCAGAAACTGAACTGGAGTAGCCATATAAATACCGTGGCTACAAGAGCAGGTCAGAGGCTAGGAATCCTGCAGCAAGTAACACACCTCCTGACTCCCCAAAGCCTGTCCACCATCTACAAGGCACAAGTCAGGAGTGTGATGAAATACTCTCCTCTTGCCTGGATGGGTGCAGCTCCAACAACACTCAAGAAGCTCGACACCACACAGGACAAAGCAGCCCACTTGATTGGCACCCCATCTACAAACGTTCACTCCCTCCACCACCAATGCACAGTGGCAGCAGTGTGTACCATCTACAAGATGCACTGCAGCAATGCACCAAGGCTCCTTAGACAGCACCTTCCAAACCCGCAACCTCTACCACCTAGAAGGACAAGGGCAGCAAATGCATGGGAACACCCCCTCCTGCAAGTTCCCCTGCAAGTCACACACCATCTTGACTTGGAACTATATCGCCGTTTCTTCACTGTCGCTGGGTCAAAATCCTCGAACTCCCTAACAGCGCTGTGGGTGTACCTACCTCACATGGACTTCAGTGGTTCAAGAAGGCAGCTCACCACCACCTACTCAAGGGCAATTAGGGATGGGCAATAAATGCTGGCCTGGCCAGCGATGCCCACATCCCATGAATGAATATAAAAAAAAATTGATGGAAAAGGAGGCCTGAGCTGCTGGACATCTTGACCTGCTGCTGGTGTTATCCTCTTCCCTGATGGCCATGCAGATTTTCAACATATCAGTTGATAGTACAATTGCCTTTAAGTCAAAAGGTTTATTAATGTTCTGAAAGTGGCATTTTTGACTGCTTCTGGGATTTTATATTCAAAATTCCAAAAGCAGGGGAGTCGAACTAATTAGATAGCTCTTTCAAAGAACCAACACAGATTATGGGAACACCATTGCCTCCAAATTCAACCCCAAGTCACACACCATCCCAATATGAATATATATCGCTGTTCCTTCAATGTCACTGGGTTGCAGCATTTAGAAGTGCCCTTGCCAATATCTGCAGTGGCTCAAGATGAAATCCTAACATCAGCTTCCCAAGGGCAATTAGGGATGGCAATCAATGCCAGGTTTACCAGCAATGAGCAGGTCACGAGAATCCTTTTTTTTAAATAAAAGGTGTGATGGACTCCTTCTGTGATGTAAGATTGTATGAGTCAAGCAACACTTAATGCCATGTAGAAATTTTTGGAACTGGTTGTGGAAATTCTCGTTGCACCATTTTAATTATTGGAAAAAGTGAGCAAACAAAAAAGGTTGAACTGAAAGGGTAAAACAATTCCCTGTGCAGTGGGGCTCGATTGGTTTTATATAATGTGCTGTTTCAGTTCTGTTACCTCAGCATTCTGTAATCTGACATAAGAGCCTGAGAACGCACCACATTTCCTCAATGTGTGAGCAAGTGGAGAGAGAAACCTCTTCTCCCCCACGTACTGGTGATGTCAGAGGAGACACACACATGAGTCTGTGCCTCTTTTTTGGATTCTAGCCAAGTTCTGACAAGCTATTGGTTGCGTTAGTCTAATAAAGGCTGTGGCAAAAAAAAGACAGGCTGCAGAGGCTTTAATCTGACCTTTGGTACCAACAGCCTGTTCTCATAATGTTTTGTATGAGGGGGAGGAGGGAAAGAGAAATAAAGGTTTTGCACACCCATAAGAGACGCATTTTGCTTCAGAACTTTAAAGAAAATTTGCAGTAGATTTGTCGGAATGTTAATTTTACGTTACGATTTGGTTCGTCGATTACCTGAAAAAATGTTGGGGGTTTTGCATAATAATAAATGCAACATTAGAAAAAACAATGTATGACTTGGTTAGAGAAAGAAAAAGAGGGTTTTGCTGGAAACAGGAAGCAGTGGGCTGGAGCTTGTCAGAGTGTGCGTCAGCTTCGCAGCAAGTCTTTTTTTTCCGCTGGGTGGCGAGAGAAAGGAGAGCGAGCCAGGGGGGGGGGACTGAGTCACTTTACTGGGAGCCAGTCACTGGCGAAGCTCGAGC
The DNA here is from genome assembly GCF_036365525.1 of Heterodontus francisci. NCBI lineage: Eukaryota > Metazoa > Chordata > Chondrichthyes > Heterodontiformes > Heterodontidae > Heterodontus > Heterodontus francisci. The sequence continues at coordinate 54,344,198 of NC_090375.1, forward strand.
TGCAGCTCCGTCCCCTCCAGTCTGCTCGGAGCCACAGGAGGAGGAGCAGCAGTAGCAGCAGCTGCCGCCGTAGTCGTCTGCTCCCCGTCACTCGGTCCTCGGCACTCGCTAAACACCCAGGCAGCGGCTAAAGCAACCAGCAGCTGGAGCCGCCGCTCCTCAGCAGCTCCAGCGTCCCCCCCGCCCCCCATTCCAGTGAAGGTTCAGGGACCACCAACACCCCACTCCTCCACTTACCTTCATATCTCCAACATGAGAACATAGAACCAGCCTTTTTGTTTTTTTAAAAAAGACATTCGACTCTCAATCTAATTTTAAATTATTTTTTAAGAAGTCCCTGTTTTCAATTTCCCTTCAAGTTAATGTTGGTTATCAAGCCCTGAGAATTCTTAAGAGGTAAGTTTTTTTTCCTCTCCTTATAAGATTTCATAGAATTTCTGGTATGCAATCTGCCTGGCGGAGTTAGATAGTCCACTTGAATGGTATGTATGTAGCACTACTTGACAGATAGGGTATTAGTGTTGCTTTAATGTGAAGTAGCTGTGGAATGACTGTATATTTATATCTTTTAAATGTCTGTATATCTGTATTAGATATATATTTATTTATGTGTCTGGTTAAGGCTGAATGTAATTTTGTCCTTGTTCCAAAAAAAGTGCTTATTCAGTAGGTTCAGACTGTTCCTGCGAGTTGCTAGACAGAAAAAATATGTTGCCTTAGTAACCTGGAATAGTAGGATGTCTGAGTTTATGCTGAGTGGAAGTACTGCATAGTGTAGCAGAGTCAAATACACTCATACCCACACTCACTATCAGCAGATTGATTTTACACAGAGCAGATTTCATTTTACATACACACTCTGAGCGGATCCAATTTTTCTTTTATTGAAACGTTTTATCATTTCAACTGAATACTGTTTGTCTCTAATGTATATTTCCATTTTGAAATTTGTGCTCCTTAATTAAAAATATAATTTTAACTTGTATCTTTTGAAGGAACAAAATGAAAGAAGGGTTTGGATAATGCTACCAATACTGGTACAAATATTGTAAATCTCAGGAATGCAGGTGTTCTTGTAAATGCAAGACTTATCATAATGAGTCGTCTTGTCTCTTAAGATAATTTCCAGCAAAGTGGTGATCTTCTGGTCTTCAACTAAGTACTCTTGATCATTTTTATAAATATCTTCACAGACATGTTTCTGATTGTGTAAGTTTTGTTTTTTTCTGCCTGTGTAATGCAGAGGTATTTCAAAGGTTGACTTCAAAGGAGGTTAATTAAGCCGCCTCAGTCAACAGTGATGGGAGATAATGATCAGTCTTGAAGAGGCTAAGTTCCATGCTGTGTCTGCTCTTATAGCTGAATCAGTTCCACTGTGCAAATTAACAAATCACTGTGAATTTTTCTCTCTTGTGTTCTGTGTAGCAGGTTGGCTGGTCTGCTCCTTCCCTTTGGAATGCTGTGCACATTTTTAACATGGTTTCTCCAACTCCTTCATCCATATCTTTTTCCCATTCTGTTGTCTGAATTCCATCTGACCTTTTTGCAGTTCTTCTGTTGAGATAAACTTCTTGTCTTTTTTGGTGAGGAAATTGTGATGCATAATTTTCAGCAAGAAAAAAAGTCATATTTTAATTTGCCTGAGAAGTTTATAATTTTTTTCCAGTTACCTTTTTTGATTAATTCAATCACCAAAATAATTTTTTTTTTATTCGTTCATGGGCTGCAGGCTCGGCCAGCATTTATTGGCCATCCCTGCCAGACCAGGTAAGGAGAGTAAATTTCTTTCCCTAAAGGATATTAGTGAACCAGATTGGTACAACAACCGAAAATGGTATAATGGTCACCATTAGGCCAGCTTTTTAATTCTAGATTTATTAATTTAATTCAAATTTCATCTGTCATGGTGGGATTCGAACCCATGTCCCCAGAGCACTAACCCGGGCCAATGTTACTAGCCCAGTGACATTACTACTACACCACTGCCTCCCCTCTACACTGTAAATTGTAGTGGTTTGCTTTTATATAGTGCCTCTAACATAAGCAACAAGAAAATAAAGTCCCAAGACACATTGCTGAGGTGAAGGAGATTCTGATACCAATTACGAATTGGGAGAAGTAAGGAGAGTGAGTGGAGGCCGGTTGAAGAGATGGATTTTGAGGATGGATGGTAAAGGTGTTTAGGAAGCAAATTGTAGAATATGGAAGTAAGATTTCATCTACTGCAACACTGTTGGAGAGAGAGGGTGAGACTAGAGTCGGCCAGAGCGGGACCAGCAGAGAGTGAGAGTTAGATGTGGCCTAATGTCTTTTAAAAAAGACACAAATAGTTTGAGAGTTTCTTTAGCCCTTTAATTTTGAAGCTGGAACTGATCCTTTCATTGTGAAAATAACATCAACAATTTTAAATGTGCAAGGGCCTTGCCAAAAAGTTAGTAAACTTTTGCATGGATTAAATGTGAAGTTATTGAAAGTTCATGTTTCCTGAGGTTTCTAGATTTAAAGGCTCCCAAGAATTTCAATTCCCCAAAATGCCCTTTCAGGTCATCTCTAGATCAGAACAAAATATTTTAGCTATGAGTTTTAAGCTGCACTCAGTAGACACGCAATCTATGTATGCTTCTTTCTTTGTTTTAGACCCATTGGAGGCCTAATAGAGATTCCCTTTGGCAGCCATTTTTGAGGACCATGAAAATTTGGGCTTGGGGGCATCACTGGAATTATGCTACAACCTTTCTTTCCTTCCTTTCCCCAAGCCTGAACTCTGTTCCTCTGGCCTTCTGTAAATGGCCCCTCACCCCCCTCCCCACCTCCCAATGTCATCCCATCATCACCCACCTAAGCTTTATACTCTGGAATTTCCTCACTAAATACTTCTTCACCTAAGCTTTTAGTCACCCTTCGTAATCTCTTTTGGCTCAGCATCCTTTTTTTGTTTCTTTTCTTGTGCCTCTGTGAAGCACAAGGACTTTTTCCATTTTCAAGTTACTGGAGTTTACGTCCTTTTCTGTTGTGACATGCCATCAGTGGCATCTCACCAATGTGGGAGACCTATGCACGTTTATCAAGACTGACTTCAGAAGCAACCTGTTCTAAATATAGTAAAATAAGTGAGCTGAGAAAGTATTTGCCTTTAAATATAGGGTAGTGGGGAGCTCAGGGTAGTTTGTAAGATGTGTTTGTGGCACCTTGTGAGAAACAGCTGTAATTACAGTTTGGCCTGACTAAATAATTAATCAGCAGTAGAGCATGATAGTTATTAATCCCAGGAGTACTGTTCAATCTGTTTCAGTAGAAATACTGTGCATTCTTCAAACACCCTCCCACCTTGTTCTTTCCTCTCCACCCAGCCGCTTCCTCACTTCTTGAATCCCCCTCCTATGTTCTATGCTTTTTTTTTGCAAATTGCCTTTATATATTCTAAATTTGCCATTTTTCCCCCTGCCATTTGGCACATACAGCTGAAGAGAGGAGGTTAGAAAGGAACTGAAGTCTCGTGCTAGTTGGTTCAGAGCCAGCTGCATTAACAAGAGTCATTTTGTTGTGCAGTAGGAACAAAAATGTGCAGCTTTTTTGGCAGAGATGGAGGGGAAGAAATCTGCTGACCGTAACAATAGGAGGTGCAACATAAAGTTTCCTTTAATTGGCTTTCATATTCTCCTCTGTTGCTAAGTGTCAGTTTTCTGAAAGGCATTGAGAGCCTGCAAGATGGGCTATTTATTGCAGGATCTTTTTACGTTTTCATTTTCAGGAGGCTGTTGTATGGCATTGTAGCTTCACAATATGTAACTTGTTGCCATTTTATTTATTAGTTGCCTTTTGTGACTTTGTGCAGGGGGTAAATAGGAACATGTAGGGTTTAATGTTGCAGTGGATTTGTTACTGAACTAGTAGTCTAGAGAATATGATTTCAAATGCCATAATGCAATATATATTTTTTAAAAATGAAAAGCTGGTATCAGTAAAATTGGCCTTGAAGAGCTAGCCCAATGTAAAACTCAACTGGTTCACTAATGTTCTTTTAGGGAAAGGAACTTGATGTCCTTGCCTGGTCTGCCCTACATGTGACTCCCATCCCACACTAATGTGACTGAATCTTAACTGCTGTCAGGGCTGGGCAGTAAATGACAGCCTTATTGGTGATGCCAACATCCCAAGAGTGAGTCAAAATGATTTGCCAGTGTAAGTGGCTCCATTGTATGTGATGTACTTTGCGGTGTTTGAAACCCAATAAAGCACTATGTAAAACAAGTATTTCTGGTCATGGGCACGCTTCCTTTTCTTGAGTTGGACCACAGCACTGTAAGGTGCATTTGGAGGCGCTATTGCATCCTTTAGTTTCAAAATTCACCTCAAGAGCTCCACTAATATTGGAGAAAGCCAGAAACATCAACCAAGTAGAAGCAGATATGCAATGTTGTTTATGTGCAGTTGCTTTGCATTTACTTTGCTGTATTTTCACACTCGCTGGTACACTAAACTCAACACCAGCAGCATCATGCAAAATATTTCTGCATCACTTTAAATTCTCCCCTCTTTTTCCCCCCCCCCCCCCCGCCAGTAAAATAATCTGGTCTGACACCACAGACAAGGATTGATCTCTCTTTTCTGGATACCAAAGGAAAGCAGAGTGGACTTGCTCTGGCATCTGACTGCAATTAGGTGGAAAATGTCCAAGGTCCATGAGAATGTGCAATAATTGCCTAGCTCATGCCTCAAACCTTCCAAGAATTGCTCCCTGGATAACAAACAGGAGCATGATCCCTGACTTCATTCCTCCCCCTCCCCCTAAAGTACAGGGGTGTTAAGACCAATTTGTACTGGACCTATCCTACCCCATATTTGACCCAATTGATATGAGCAGACTCAATACAGATGAGGGATAGAATCCAAGGCATTCTTGCTCTGTACAGCTCAACAATGCACAGAGCCATTCAGAGAATTCTAATAATTTTTAATTGTGATGCAGCACTTGTATTGTGCATCATTTGCAGTTTTATTAAAACCACAGTAAATTTCCCAACCACTTCAGGTTTATGATTCCGTAAATGGGTTAACAGTATAATAGAGCATATTGCCCTTGGCATGATGTGTTTGCAGGCTGCTGTGCTTTTTACATTGTTTTTTTTAATGAAAAATGCATGCTGGATGCTTTAACAGCAGGTGATTTATGAAGCTATTTGACGGTGATAAACTATAAAATTAATCATTGGACATATGGATTTTTTTTTCTCCAAGTGTTTCTTTTTCTACCATGTTCTTTTTATCAGAATGGCATTTATTTTTAAATGTTATAATGCAAGTGCATAATGTATATACTAGCTTTTCTTTTGACTGACTAGAGAATTTTCATTCGGAGAACTGACAGTGAATGCAGGGATGGCTGAGAATGAGCTTCCCTGTGCAAATAAAAACAGGTTTATCTACTTCCACAGCCACACCTCCACAAAGTGTTTTTACCTTTGATGACCGAAACTCCTCTTTTCAAAAAAAGTGGAGTTATAGGAAGTTCTGGGTATCCCACTTGCCTTTGTCTTTTCTTTTACTCTTGATCAGCTCCGAGTCCTAACTAGTCAGTTGGGAATACTGAAACCCGTTTTCTTCTTGCGGATGTTATTGCAATTTTCCGTTTTAATTGGCTGTAGCTATTGTTGCAGTAACCCACCTTTGTGCAATTAGCAGACTAGGTACAGCTCAACTGTAGACAGCAGCTCGCAAGTCTCCAATAATGCCATGATGGCGAAGGTCGGGTTGTTTGTATTTAGGTGCACATTTGACGACTGGGGAGCATACTTGCTATGTTACAAGGAAGTTTTTACCTCTACTTGCACGCGGCTCATATGAAATGAGGACTGCTCTGGTCAACAGCAACTTGCGTTTTATATAGTGCTTTTAACATAGTAACGCATCAGTCACATGCCCTGATGTCGCCTTCTTTGGTTTGGTGTCACTTTTTGTCTGGCTACGCTCCGATGAAGCATCTTGGGATGTTTTACTACATTAACAGCACTATATAAATGCAAGCTGTTGTTATGACTACTACAACCACCAACCCTCCATCCCTCCCTGAAAAATGCATACATTGGCTGAAGGCAGAATTAGGGTCTTGTGCAGTCAGCCATTGATGCTGGCGGATGGAAGCTTGTTTGAAAGGTGGGTGATGGGGAGAAGGGAAAAACGTACATCTGGACGTATAGATGTCAGTATCATGAGAGCGGGAAGCATTCCATCTGCAGTGGTGCAGGGAACCTAGAGGTGGAAAAGAAGCTTAGATTTGCAGAAACTAACCTCCCTTGTTCAGGTTGACCTAGTTTGCTGATTCCAAGCAATGGTAAAAGTGGACACCGAATCTGCCGAGGCAACTGTGGCAAGTAAGGATGGGAGGAGGAAAGATTAATGCAAAAGTAAGTCAGATGGCTTGCTCAATACTGTGGCATTCTTTTGGGTGGGGTTGACAGGATTGGTGTGGAGGAACATACCTTTATTAATTCAGCATAATTTAACGTATAAAATATAAACTCCCAATTTATGTTCTGGGGCTCATTTTAGGCACTACACTGAAACAGAATTTTAATTTAGATGTCCCTCTGACTGCAAGCCAGGAAATTAATGCAAATCAGTGTTGAGGCCAAACAGGAGGGAGTTTACTGGAGGCAAAAGGTGTGTCTTCAGTATTCGATGGAAGTGCAGAGTATTTCACCCGAGGAGGAGCAAGAGGAAATGTATTATGACAACAATGAAAGATGGTCTTCAGCCTTGTTAATTGTATTAATGCCATTTTTTTTCAGATGGTGTGCTAGTGACAACAGAGAATTATTCTAAACCAAAGCTGTTAAAAATGTGATTAGATCAGAATGGTTGGGAGGGGTTCTCTTTTCGCTCTTCCCCGTACACAATGCAAAGGCTTTCTAGAGCCTAGGCAGCCTCTTCGCTTGGTCTCTTCTATTGTACTTGGTGTTTGTCAGATACCACCTGGTTTGGAATGGGTTCCGATGCTGTAATGTCTCTTGAAATTCAGATGACTTCAAGCAGTGTATCAGTCATCCAGAACCCCAAGGTGTATACTGCTCTGGAACACACTGTTCAAGGCGGGAGGCTTTTTTTCTTCATTTTCCTTTTGCTTTGGGTTGGGTGTCCTTTTTGTTTCTCTCAACTTCTTTCAAGTTCTAAGAAATAAATAAGTACGATCTGATAGCCATTGCAGAGACATGGCTACAGGGCGACATAGATTGGGATCTGAGTATTGGAGGATTCGTGGCATTTAGGAAGGACAGGAATCTATGAAAAGGTGGAGGGGTGGGTCTGTTAATTAACGATGGTAATAGAGAGAGATGACCTAGGTTCAAGAGACCAGGATGTAGAAGCAGTTTGGGTGGAGATGAGAAATTATAAAGGCAAGAAGTCACTTGTGGGAGTGGTGTACAGACCACCTAACATTAACCACACTGTAGGATAGGGTATAAAGGAAGAAATAATGGCAGCTTGTCAGAAAGGTACAGTGATAATTATGGAGGATTTTAACCTACACATAAACTGGAAAAATCAGATGGGCAGAGGTAGCCTTGATGAGGAGTACATAGAATGTTTTCGCGATAATTTCTTGGAACAATATGTTCTGGAGCCAAACAGAGAGCAGGCTATACTAGACCTGGTATTGTGCAATGAGATAGGATTAATTAATGACCTCATAATTAAGGCGCCTCTAGGTAGTAGCGATCATAATATGATTGAATTTTACATTCAGTTTGAGGGAGAGAACAGTGGGTCCAAGACTATTTTAAACTTAAATAAGGGCAATTATGAGGGCATGAAAGCAGAGCTAGCTAAAGTGAACTGGCAAATTAGGTTAAGGGATAGGTCAATAGCGATGGAGTGGCAGACATTTAAGGGGATACTTCAGAATACAAAGAATAGATACATTTCAACGAGAAAGAAAAATTCCAAGGGTGGGACCCGCCATGTGTGGTTAACTAAAACAGTTAAAGGTAGTATCAAGCTTAAAGAAAAAGCCTACAATTGCGCAAAGATGGGAGACAGGACCGAAGATTGGACAGAATATAAAAAACAGCAAAGAATGGCTAAAAGATTGATAAGGAAGGTAAAATTAGAGTACGAGAGAAAGCTGGTTAGAAATATAAAAACAGATAGTAAGAGTTTCTATAGATCTTTTAAAAAAGAAGAGCGTGAAAGCGGCACAGTGGCGCAGTGGTTAGCACCGCAGCCTCACAGCTCCAGCGATCCGGGTTCAATTCTGGGTACTGCCTGTGTGGAGTTTGCAAGTTCTCCCTGTGTCTGCGTGGGTTTCCTCCGGGTGCTCCGGTTTCCTCCCACAGCCAAAAGACTTGCAGGTTGGTAGGTAAATTGGCCATTATAAATTGCCCCTAGTATAGGTAGGTGGTAGGGAAATATAGGGGTAGGTGGTAGGGAAATATAGGGACAGGTGGGGATGTGGTAGAAATATGGGATTAGTGTAGGATTAGTATAAATGGGTGGTTGATGGTCGGCACAGACTCGGTGGGCCGAAGGGCCTGTTTCAGTGCTGTATTTCTAAAACTAAAAAACTAAAACTAAAGCGAGCATTGGTCCTATAGAAAGTGAGTCTGGGGAATTAATAATGGATAATAAGGAGATGGCAGATGAATTGAACAGATATTTTACATTGGTCTTCAGTACTGAGGATACAAGTAACATCCCAGTATTAGCTGTAAGTCAGGAAATGGAAGGGAGGGAGGAACTCAAGAAAATTACAATCACCAGATAGTGGTACTGAACAAATTGTTGGAGCTGTGGGCTGACGAGTTCCCGGGTCCTGATGGACTTCATCCTAGGGTCTTAAAAGAAGTGGCTAGTGAGATAGTTGATCCGTTAGTTTTAATTTTCCAAAACTCCCTAGATTCGGGGAAGGTTCCGCTAGACTGGAAAATAGTGAATGTAACTCTTTTATTCAAAAAGGGCGAAAGACAGAAAGCAGGAACCTACAGGCCTACAGTTTAACATCTGTCTTGGGGAAGATGTTAGAAGCTATTATTAATTACATTATAGCAGGGCATTTAGAAAAATTCAAGGTTATCGGGCAGAGTCAACATGATTTTGTGAAAGGGAAATCATGTTTAACCAATTTATTGGAGTTCTTTGAGGGAGTTACATGTGCTGTGGATGAAAGGGAACTGGTGGATGTATTGTACATAAATTTCCAGAAGGCATTTGATGAGGTGCCACATCAAAGGTTATTGCACAAAATAAAAGTTCATGGTGTAGGGGATAACATATTGGCATGGGTAGAAGATTGGCTAGCTAATGGGAAACAGAGTAGGCATAAATGGGTCATTTTCTGGTTGGCAAGATGTAACGAGTGGTGTGCCACAGGGATCTGTGCTGGGGCCTCAACCTTTTACAATTTATATAAATGACTTAGATGAAGGGACCGAAGGTATGGCTGCTAAATTTGCTGATACAAAGATAGGGAGGAAAGTAACTTGTGAAGAGGACATAAGGGGTCTACAAAGAGATATAGCTAGGTTAAGTGAGTGGGCAAAGATCTGGCAAATGGGAAAGTGGGAAATTGTCCTCTTTGGCAGGAAGAGTAAAAAAGAAGCATATTATCTAAATGGTGAACAATTGCAGAGCTCTGAGATGCAGAGGGATCTGGGAGTCCTAGTGCATGAATCACAAAAGGTTAGTATGCAGGTATGGCATGTAATTAGGAAAGCTATTAGGAATGTTATTGTTTATCACGAGTGGAATTGAATACAAAAGTAGGGAGGTTATGCTTCAGTTATACAGGGCATTGGTGAGACCACATCTGGAGTACTGTGTACAGTACTGGTCTCCTTATTTAAGGAAGATGTAAATGTGTTGGAGGCAGTACAGAGAAGGTTTACTAGACTAATACCTGGAATGGGTAGGCTGTCTTAACGAGGAAAGATTGGACAAGCTAGGCTTGTATCTGCTGGTGTTTAGAAGAATAAGAGGCATATAACATATAAGGTCTTGACAGGGTGGATGTGGAAAGGATTTTTCCCCTTGTGGGAGAATCTAGAATGAGGAGTCACTGTTTATAAATAAGGGGCTGCCCATTTAAGACAGAGATGAGGAGACATTTTTTTCTCAGAGAGGGTCGTGAGTCTTTGGAATTCTCTTCCTCAAAAGGCGGTGGAAACAGTCTTTGAATATTTTTAAGGCAGTGGTAGATAGATTCTTGATGAGCAAGAGGGTGGAAGGTTATCGAGGGTAGGTAGAAATGTGGAATAATCAGTTCAACCATGAACTTATTGAATGGCGGAGCAATCTCGCAGGGCCGAGTGGCCTACTCCTGCTCCTAATTTGTATGTTCGTACTAGGCTATGGTTCCATCTACATCCAGATGATGTCGTGAGGCTGTTTGTGTGTGAGGCCCTTTACAGTTGAATCGTTGGGTCCTTGGGGTAGTTTCAGGGGTACTGGCTACCTTCTGGTTCCTGGTTCACTTTCCTGCAAAGGTTATTGGAATGGGAGGGACCCCTAGCTAACTTTTCTCTTCCTTGCACTCTGTGTCCCCTCCCCCAGGTTTGCTGAATCCAAGTCCTCCACTGGCAACCTGGCTGAGAACAGGTAATCGTGCACAGACCAGAGACCTTTTGGTTTGTGTGACTCAGTTGTATGTTTCCTTTAACCACCAGAGATGGTGAGACACAAAGCTAATTTGACTTCCCTAACTAAAGTGTGCTTAGCATCTCATTAACAAGTTATGAATTGCCAGTGCAGTCTTCCCTCTTGCTAAACTGTGAATTTGTCTCAGTTAACTGAAGTACTGAAAGACTTGAGACTTAAACTCGGCTCATGCTTCAGTGTAGTCATGAGGGTGCACTACATTGGCAGACGTGCCATCTTTTGGTGGAACTTTAAACCGAGGCCCCAGCTGCCTGTTCCTGGCAAATGAATAAGTTTTCCTTGAATTTTTGCCTCAACCCACAATCTCAGATTCGCCAGCTGTTCATCGCATTTGCTGCTTGTGGGATCTTGCTATGCAAAGTGTAATTGCCGTGTTTGTTTACATAACTTTCTGCAGCATAGCCAATGTTAATTGGCTGTGCAGCACTGTGGGATGTCTTGACGTTGTAAATCAGTTCTATGTCCTTTCTCTGTGTTAAAGTGAGCAGGGAATTGATCCTAGCTGACCATGCCGCTTTAAGCTGCACTGCCTTCTACTATTCTTTCTCCTTTGCCATGCTACCACCCCCTACACACAAAGGAAATATTAAACTCATCTGGATGAAATACTTGTAACACACTGTTCCAGGCTGAGTAGGAGTCATAGAGCCAGCAAAAAAAAATTCCTGTGGGTTCTATCTGTTCCACTATTTATTTTTACTAAAACAGACAGTTTAAATGGAATGAATGAAGGAGCGCTGGAGCCAAGGAACAGAATGTTCTTTGGCAGTGGAGACAGGGTACAAAGCTATTTTTTTCCATCGTGTATGTATGTGAAAATTAGGTTGCAGATGTTGTAGTTTTTCCCACTGTGCCACCAGAGGGCAGTATCTATGGAACATTTATTCTGCCCTTTACTACAACTTTCCAGAACTTGAGTTGATTGTTTTTCAAAATTGGGACTCCTTCAATTTACAAATAATTGTAATTTTCTGGTATGAGGAGTGTATATGGAACATTTTGTACGAGCCTGGCAGTATGTTATCTATTTTCCACAAGCCATAGGATCTGAACCAAGAGGCTCCATGTGTTTTGGATTAAAGCCAGGAAGGAAAGAACTGACTGCCAACATTACCAGAGGGAATTGCCCTGTCCCAGTTGTAACTTAGTGTCAGATCAAACTTAAAATGCTAGCATTTTTTCTAGAAGGAGATGTGATACTTTGGAAAGATTTCCATTGATAGTTCTACATTCCATTGTACATTAATTTTCTTTTTGGATGCTGTCCTGTCTCCTTGCTCTTGGTATGAGCTTTTTACAGTAAAGAGGTGGTTTGAAGATTCTAGTCTCCAACACAGTGGCAAACAGCGAGGCTACAACGAGAGATCTGTTAATCCAATCCAAAAAGTGGCAAAAATCTAACCTGGGTAATTACCACCTTGGCAGCAGCTTTCTCACAGTTTTGAGCATTCTTTCATTGCAATCAATAGTGCCATCAAGCAGCACCTATTCACCAAAAGTCTGCTCGCTGAGACTCTGTTTGGATTCCACCAAAACTACTCTGTTCATAACCTTATTGCAGCCTTGATTCCAACATGGGTGCAAGAGTTGAAAGCCAGAGGACAGGTGAGAGCAGCTACCCTGGAAATAGTCAGCATTCAACAAATTATGGCACCAAGGTGCCCAAGCAAAACTGAAGTCAATAGGAGTCGAAGCAAAATACCGCGAGTGGTGGAATTACACCTGCTGACACAGGATATGGTTGTGGTCAAAAGTCAATCATTGCAGCTCGAGGACATCACCGCTAGAAATCTTCAGGGCAGCAGCATTAGCCCAACCATTTTCGGCTGCTTAATGATTTTTCCCTATGTCATAAAGTTCACAATGGGGCTTCTCACTGTTGATATCAGTGTTCAGCTCTGTTAATGAAGCAGCCCATGCTAGCCTACAGCTTGACCTGAGTAGCATCCAGACTTCGGCTGACCAGCCTTTGCACCACATCAGCCAAGTAGTGACTATCTCCAGTAAGAAAAGCTGCAACCACCTCCACCTGACCTTCAATGGAACTGCCATCAACAAATCCCCCACCAACATCCTAAGTGGCACCATTGATCAGAAGCTTTACTGGACCAGCCAGATTAACACCATGGATGTAAAAAAAAAAGGGAAGAATCTGATTATTCTGCGATAAGTGACTCACCAAATGGCACCTTAAAGCTTTGCCATCATCAACAAAACTGAAGTCAGAGGTAGGATCAAATGCTCACCACTCGCCTGGATCGATGCGCATGCAGCAACATTCTAAGCTTAACACAATCCGGGGCAGAATAGTGTGAAATATTGGTGCCTCTGCCATTGAACTCTATCCTCTGTCACAAGCACCCCATGGTTGCAGTAGTTATGATGTGAGTCAGCCTTGGCTCAGTGATATCACTGCTGCCTCTGAGTCAGAAGGTTGTGGATTGAAGTCCCACTTTGGAGACTTGAACACAAAATCTATGCTGATGCTCCAGTGCAGTACTGAGGGAGTGCAGTGCTGTCGGAGATACCATCTTGCAGATTGAGTTAAACCGAGAGCCAATCTGCCATCTCGGGTGGGTGTAAATGATTCCACAGCACTTTTTGAAGAAGAGGAGGGGACCTCGTCCCTGTGTTGGCCAACATTTATCCATCAGCCAACATTGTCCTGAAAAAAATTTATCTGGTCATTATCTCTACATTTTGCGAGACCTTGCTGTGCTTAATGTGACAGTATGTTTCCTATGTTTCCATCGCGACCACTCTTCAAAGAGTACTAAATTGACTGCAAAGCATTTTGGAATATCCTGAGCTCGTGAAAGGTGCTATCTTAAGCAAGCCTTTTTCCAATATCACATCAGTTCATCTTTCTATTTTATGGTACAATGTAATAAATTTGCACTAAAGCAAACACAAAATATTAGTTTAAAGTCAGCTGAACATCTCACTGCCTATTAAAAATAGATCAGTAGTGTTGGCTTGGTGCAGGATTGTTACTAGACCGCTTTAATCTTTGATGTGGTTTGATAACCTTTAACTTGCTCCAAATCCATTTGTGTCAGTCTAAGAAATTAAAATGCTCTTAATATCCAACTAATCTTGTAAACGTGTCATACTGAAATAGTTCTAAAGAAAGGAGTATTTGCCATCTGTAAATATCCCTTTCAAAAGCATGGTTCTGTGCCTTTTTCCTTGCATATTTGTTGTGTACGTTCAAACCTCTTATCGAGACATCATGAGACTGAAGTGACATGCAAGTAAACGCAGAAAGCACTTTTAATAGACGTTTACTGGTCAGCTTGAAACTGATTTTTCTTTCCCTGTGATCTCTTCTATTATATTTAATCAACCTTAAAGTAAACTCTGCTGGTTTATGTGTTCACTGGGATTCAGCAAAACCTAATGTGTAAAACTTTTTTTTATCTCCATTTGCACTGTGTGGGTGGGTGAAGCTGGCGGGTGAATAATTCTTTGCTAACCAAAGCTTGGGTTATGTCTGTCTATTTGTGTGTATTTTGAGCTTTTTAAAATTTTTTATGTGGCAGTTGTGGGAGTGATGTGAGAATATTTTAAGAGCATTGCAAGAAACCAGTCCACTCAAAGCTGTATTATCGGTTATTTAGCACCCAAAACTTGCACGTTTCAGGGTATTGATGTTGCACTTGTTTCTTTTGGGCGCGGGGGAGAGAGTGTGTGGTAAAACTAGGACTGGTCGAAATAGTCATGCACACGCACATCTGGTTTGTAGTCATTGGATTGTGTGGGAGAGAGCATAGGATTTTCAGCAGTCTTTGAGCTTTGAGTTGGGAGAAGTTGCTGGCCTCTTTACGGCATCAGTTTGGCCTTCAATGGCTTTTTAAAATTTGGACAGCCCATTAATCGCAAAGATTTAATTCATTCATCCCCACCTTTACTGTTTTAGATTGTGATGTGGCCAGTGCATTGAGGCATTTATGGTGAGTCAAATCACACTGTTCAATCTAGTCCTGCCTCTATGACTCTGGAATCTAGCCAGCTGTTTGGTGTTTTTCCATAGTACTTGGGAGTTAACTGTACTCAAAGTTCCCCTGTTCAGAGAATGCTAATCACATGCTCAGATCTGTGATGATGGCTCAGCGAAGGTGTTGTATTTTCCCAGTTGTCCCAGCCCTTATGTTGCCAGGCAACAACAAAGTCTGCTAGTAGCTGCATCATAACTCTTACTGGAACTGTTGTGGGTATTGTCTGGAATTGGTAAGCAGGATGTCTGTAGCCAGTCAAGCACTGATGACTCCAGTCTGTGTTTAACCATTATTGCCACCAAACATAAATGAGTTATGCAAGTGGGATAAAAGACTGGCATTTATATAGCACCTTTCATGACCTCAGGACATCGCAAAGCACTTTGCAGCCGATGAAGTACATTTGAAGTATAGTCACTGTTGTGATGTAGATAACATGACAACCAATTTGTGCACAGCAAGATCTCACAAACAGCAACATAGTAATGACCAAATACTATTTAGCAATATTGGTTGAGGGCTAAATTTTGTCCAAGACACTGGGGGGGTGGGGAACACCCTTGTTCCTCCTGGAATAATGGCATTTGATCTTTTACATCCATCTGAGAGGGCAGATGGGACCTCAGTTTAACATCTCATCTGAAAAATACTTTCTCTAACAGTGCAGCAGTCTCTCAATACTGCAATGAAGTGTCACTCTGGATTATGTGATCAAGTCTCTGGAGTGGGATTTGAACCCACAACCTTCTGACTCTAAAGTGAGAGTGCTATCACTAAGCCAAGGCTACTCCTGCACTATTTCACAGTAAATGTAATACTAGAGATATGAAATATTTCACATCATGTTCACTTGAACTTACAACGTATCTAATTGCATCTTGCCCTTCCAAACATGTGTTGTGTCTTCAGTGAGCTTTTGAACAATTTCACTGCGGGATGAAATACCAGTAATAGGAGATTTGTCACTGATTGTAAGGGTCTGAGGTAATGAGTTAAGATTCAAGCACAAGAGTCCACAATAACACAATAGGATAACATATTGGCCTTACTGTAGTTTTATTTTGCATTTGGTATCGATACTCCAAATATGCCATGGGACAGTCCCAGTCTCGAGAGTAATGTGCACAATCTTGAGTAGAACAACACGGGCCACAGCTGCAAAGGTGTTCCTGTCTGCCCATGTAACTCTAGAGCTGTATTCCATGAGGATTTATGTTCCTTGGTTTTACCCAGGATAATTCTAGGATGCATAAGCCACCGTGCTTTAATGCATTCCCAGATATCCTCTTAGGGCTTTGAATTGCTGCCTGATCCGTAAGGAGGGGAATATTCACTTGCCTGCGGTCTGATCTGTACTTTGCTATCTGTGCAAATACATGTTTCATTACTCATTGGCATAGATGACATTGTGTGTGCTTTGCATATGATACATTGGATCATCGTCTCTTGACATTCTCACTCAATGAGCCACTTGAAGTAGTCTATTAGAAATCCAAGATTGACTTTCAAGGGAATATCATGTATTTCATACTGACTGTCACAACTTTTATTGTACTCTCCTCGAAATTGTACTCCCCTGCAGCCCTTTCCCTGTTTCTCTCTTTCTCACTGCCTCTGTATTATCACACAGTAGGCTTATGCTTTAATTTTATTTCAAAAGAAGTTTGCTCATTTACACATGGCATGAATCATTGTGAGATCTTGCAGTAGTAAATCAGATGTGCCTTCCACAGAGAGTCACTTCTACCACGTGCAGGCTGAAAAGGTTGCAGAATCATTCTAGTAAAGGGAGTGTAAGTCATCTGGTTACATTATTGAGCATACTGTACTGAGTCATTTCTGGAAAGTTCTTGGACCTACACTGACACCAATGAGTAACTGTATTTACAAGTATTTGTTGTGTTGTCTCGAATTACTCAGTACACATCCAGGGTCCTGCAAACATTCTAACTCAAAATACATAACTGCATTTAGTCCCACTCAGCTTGTGTCTTCAGAGAAGGTTTTGAGCAATTTCATCCTAGGGTGAAATACCAGTAATTACAGGTCTGTCGCTGTTCATAACTGAATTCAGTCAATCTGATCATTTTGTGGGATCAGGAAAAAAACAGGAGCAAAAACTGTTGTTGAAACCAAGCTGGTTAGTTAACATCCTGCAAAGTCTGTTTAGTTCTATTTCAAAACTCTTGTAACTTCACCGTTGTGAAGCCCGGAACTCCCTATGTAATAGTACTGCGAGTACCATTGCCGCATGGACTGCTGCAGTTCAAGAAGGCGACTCACCACCACTTTCTCGGGCAGTTAGGGATAGGCAATGAATGCTGGCCTCGCTAGCGATGCCCATATTCTGAGAGTGAATTTTAAAAAAAACACTGCTGTGAGGTGTCATATAAACTGTTTTTTGTGTTGACTGAGGGATAAATGTTGACATGCTCATCTTCACATAGAACCTTGGGAGAGGACAGATGTCTCATCCACAATAAGGCACCTCCAACAGTGTAGCACTTCCTCATTACTACACTGCAATGTTGACCTAGATTATGTGCTCAAATCCCTGGAGCGGGACTTGAAACCATAACATTCTAACTCAAAATACATAACTGCATTTAGTCCCACTCAGCTTGTGTCTTCAGAGAAGGTTTTGAGCAATTTCATCCTAGGGTGAAATACCAGTAATTACAGGTCTGTCGCTGTTCATAACTGAATTCAGTCAATCTGATCATTTTGTGGGATCAGGAAAAAAACAGGAGCAAAAACTGTTGTTGAAACCAAGCTGGTTAGTTAACATCTTTGGAGGGGATGAGGAAAGCTACACTCCTACCCAGTCTGACCTAGCCTTTACACTAGTCCACATTATATGGTGAATAGCAACTAACGACTAGGGATAGAGAATAAATGCAGTCTTGCCAGATCATCCACATCCCCTGAACAAATTTTTAAAAAATCACCCAGCACAAGTCTGCTTCTCATTCTGAAGCAGATCAACAGAACCACCTCTTGTTTTGTCTAAAATTCCCAGTATATCAGTGTCATTAATCCTTTCTGCATTTAATATTTCCTTCACCAGTCTTGTTCCGCTACTGAAGGTACTGACTCTTAATGGCTTTTGGTTCCACTGGTACCTAGGCAGAATTCACCATTTATGAATATACACAAGTGACAATTGGCTGTTCAAATGCTGGAAGCAATGACAGCCTGGATCAGGCCTGATCTCGCCAAGCACCCATAAATTGGACCTAAGAACCTTTTTCTTTGCCCCAGCCCAGGGTTGATGAGACAATTTGCAAGAAGGTCCACCATCACCTTCTGAGGCAAACAGGGATGGGCAATAAATAGCCACTTGTCAGCAGAGTTCACAACCTGAGGAAGAGTGAAAAAAGAACACAAGGTAAGTAGAGCCATGAGGTGGATGGGGCATTCCATGATGGGACAAATTGTATGTGGGACAGAAGGAGAAAGTTTCACAGTGGATTTATCTTGAAGGTTAATGTGTGCAATAAACCAGCTGTAACATCGTTCTTGTAATGAATTTTGAAATGCCTAATTTTTCTGGCAAGAACTTGTATTCATTTGCCCAAAGAAAATTCTCAACTGCAGATTTGCTGTGGGGTGTCAAAATTAGTCAACAAATTTCCCAATCTTAACAAAAAAATCAACTGTTGTAAACAAGTTTTACTGATGGTTCAGTGGGGAGCATAGGTACTGAGCCACACTATGCTAGAAGGCTCAGGTTCAATCCCTGGTCTAATAGCAAACTTCAGATCAGTGTAACATAAACTATAAATAGTGCATGGTTCTGGATGATTGGTGAAAAGATTGGATTTAGCTGCTCCATACTCGATAATTAAAACTGATTTTTATCTTCAAGCAAGGGCTCAACTCAAGTGCTCCAACCACAGCCAAAACTAACTAATAGTTTGGACCTGTGATTTATTTTTTTTTTTGCTTCCATTATCAGCCAGTACATTTATGGGCAGAGAAAGAACAAACGTGCATTTTTTTTTACAGCACCCTTCACTACCTCAGGACATTTCAAAGTGCTTTAGAGCCAAGGAAGTACTTTTGAAGTGTCACTGTTGTAAAATATGGGAATGCACCAGCCAATTTGTGCATAGCAAGTCCAACAAAGAGCAGTGAAATAAATGGTCAGATTACCTGTATTAGCGATGCTGTTTGAGGGATAAATATTATCTAGGACAATTTGCTGAATACTGTAATGGAATAATTTATATCTACCTGAGTGGGTGGGTGGAGCCTTGATTTAACATCATCCAAAAGACAGCACCTTTAGTGACGCAGCATTCAATACAACTAGGTGTTTTTTTTAGGGCAATTAAGACTTAGTGCATGACTGGAGTCACATATAGGCCAGAGAGGTAAGGATGGCAGTTTTCCCCCTCTGAAGGACATCGGTGAACCATTTGGGGTTTTGCAAACAATTCAACAGCTTTATAGTCACTTTTACTGGTAACAGCATTTTATTTCCAGGTTATCTTCTAAAATTGAAATTCTGAAACTACCATGGTAGAATTTGAACTGATTTTCTTTAGATTATTTCAGACCTTTTGAGTTACTAATCCAGTAGCATAACCACTACACTACCATCTCTGCTATTGAATGAAGAAGCCTGGTTAACAGAGAACACACAATGAGCACTTGTCTCTGGTGTTTAGTTTTATTCACTTTTTTCCTCTCTCCCCACCACTCCTTTCTGTTTCTATGATTTTGGACATTTATGGATGTAATTTTAACTGCTTTCTGAGAATGTTTTTTAAATCTCTTTGAATGTAAAGGCACTCCTCAAAGATTTGCTCATTATGATAGAACTAAATATTTATTTCAGAATGTGAAGGTTGCAATGTTGTTGGAAGACTTCATAATGCACTGGAGTACCAGATACCTGTTAACTCCAACTTGCCAAGGTTCATTGTTAAATTTAAATTCAAAGAAAAAAAGCTGTAAGTGTACAATACGAGGTAGAAAAACTCTTCAATGTCATTTTTCTTTTTGCTGATTTTAAGCAGAACTGTGACCAAACCACATTTTGCCATGAGTGGAGTTCTGAAACGAAAGTTTGAAGAAGTGGAGGATGATCCCTGTTACTCCTCATCCTCTCCATCGTCATCCTCTTCCTCCTCTTCGCCATCCTCCTCCTCCGTTGCTTCATCTTGCTCTTTGTCGTCCAGCTGGGACTCTGATGACAGTTCTTGTGGTGAAACATGGGCAACTAGAAGTAATGCAGCTTTTCCCCCAACACCATTTACCCGTAAGTACTTAACTTTACATCCTATTCATAGTTAAGGAACTTGATTAACATTGCAAGATATTGATGTCCCACGCCATAAATAAGTCCTTTTGGGTAACATATTATCTTCGACTTTTACCTAACTTTCCCAGAACCTTAAAACTCCCAAAATTGTTGCCCTCCCCCATTATTATCTTCCTCTTACAGTTGAGCTTTGTAATACTACTTTATAATTTTGTTCAACTTTCCTCCTACCCTTTTCAACTTTGGTGATATGTGGCATTATAGATTAAATAGGAAGTGTGCATAATTCAAAATAGTATAAATAGCACAGAAACAGGCTATTCAGCCCAAAAGATTCATGTTAGTGTTTATTTTGCACATGAGCCTCCCACATTCATCTAACCCTATCAACATATCTTTCTATTCCTTGCTCTCATGTTTATCTAGCTTTCCCTTAAATGCAACTGTGAGTCGCCTCAACTGCTCCTTGTGCTAGCAAGTTCCACATTCCAACCACTCTAGGTATAACATGTTTCTCTTAATATTCATATTGGACTTATTAGTGACTTATAGTAGCAACAGGTTGTGTGCTCCCTCTGATACTGTACTCCAGTGCGAGCTAGGTAGAATTGGAAGGATGGAATCAATGGTTCATATAGCACCAAGTGCTACATTGTTACTGCTGTATAAAAAAAAACTTGTGCTAAAAGCATTCACAATAACAGGCCTTCATCCTAATGATCTGCTTAAGTAGGACAGAAATTAGTCTTCAGTGGACAGCACACAACTGAGTTCCTTTAAAACTAGCAAACTGTCAGGAAATCTAATTACAGTTTGACATTTTCTCAGTATTGAGACTGCATATGTTTAGAATAGCTGCTTCCTTTCTTTGCTCAATTTTTTAAAAAGAAAATGTTGAAACCATAAAGTTATTCTATTTTGCTTTTTCTTGATGCTGGTTTCAATTGAAAATATATATTTTGGTAATTTTGTTTTTTTGTTTATCCTGGTAAATTCGCCATAATTTCTCCCTCTTTTTGAGCATCGGACAATATGCACTTTGTGAAAGCGCACGCACTCGCATATACCCACATGGAAGATCACACTGAGCCTGAAAGTGCAGTGTTAAGAGACAACCACAGGGCCATAGCACACTCGCCCAAGTTGAAACACATTGGCAAGTTTAACAGCTGATGCCGCTGGAAAGGTTTGCCCTTCCTTGGAGGAAGTAGGTGTTTGCCTTGGCTCACTGATGGCACGCTCACCTCTGGCAGAAGGTCATGGGTTCAAGCCCCACTCCGGAGACTTGATCACACAATTTAGGCTGACGCTTCAGTGCAGTACTGAGGGAATGCTGCGCTGTTGGAGGTGCCATCTTTCACATGAGACATTAAACTGGACCCCATCTGTTCACTTGGGTTGACGTAAAAGATCCATGGCACCATTTGAAGAAAAGCAGTGGTTTCTCCCTGGATTTCTGCCTAACAATTCTCTCTCAAACAACATGCAAAATAGATGATCTAGTCATTTTTTTTTCTTGCTGTTTGCCACGTGCAGATTGGCTGCTGCATTTCCTTGTGTTGAACTAGTGATCATATTTCAAAAGTGCTGTGGGATGTCCTGAGGTCGCTAAAGACACTGAATAAATGTTCTTTCCACAACTAAAATAAACCTAATGACAGCATTCTTGAAAGGAAATCTGTTAGTAGCTAAATGCTTATTAACTTTATTTTCCCTTTCCTTCTTGGTTTCTCAGCTGTGCCCATCCTAAAGAGAACTAAACGCATGAAAAAGAACAACGTCCAGTTCGACCGTGTTGTCGTGTTCTATTTTGCACGGTGTCAGGGGTTCACTAGCGTTCCAAGCCAGGGTGGCTGCACACTGGGGATGGCCAACAAGCACAGCTCGTGCAGGCAGTACACGCTGGCGGAGTTTGCCAAAGAGCAGGAGCTCGTTCGCTGGGAGAAAATCAAGGAACTTTTGAAAGAACAGAAGTTAGATTCTTTAAGGCTGCAGGTATGAAATCTGGGAACAGTTTGATTAGCGGTTGCGTTACTAGATTAGTAATCCAGAGATGATTCCCAATTCCTGGGTTGAGAGGATCGTCCTATGACGAGAGATTGAATAGAATGGGCATACACTCTAGTGTTTAGAAGAATGAGAGGTGATCCCATTGAAAAGCACATGATTCTAAAGGGGCTTGACAGGGCATATGCTGAGAGGCTATTTCCCTGTCTGGAGAGTCTAGAACGAGGGGTCTTAGACTCAGGATAAGGGGTTTGGTCATTTAGGGCTGAGACAAATTGAAATTTCTTCACTCAAGGGTTGTGAATCTTTGGAGTTCTGTATCTCGGAGGGCCGTGGATGTTCAGTCGTTGAGTACATTCAAGGCTGAGATCAGTAGACTTTTGGATTTTTGGGGAATCGGCATATAGGGATCAGCAGGAAAGTGGAACTGAGGTCGAAGTGTCACTGAATGGTGAAGCAGGCTCGTGGGCCTGAGTGGCATACTCCTGCTCCTATTTCTTGAGTTATGTTCTTATGATGCAAGTTCAAATTCCAGCCCCCCCCCCCCCCTCCCCCCCATGGTAGTTTGAGAGTTTGGAAATCTGGAAATAGATATCTAGTGTCAGGATAGATAGTTGTAAAAACCCAACTCTTCCTTTAGAGAAGGAAACTTGTCATCCTTGCCAGGCCTCTGTGTGACTTAAGACCCACCATGATGTTGCTGACTCTTAACTGACCACCTGAAGTGGCCGACTAAGGCAGCTAGGGATGGGTAATAACTGCCAGCAGCACCCACATCCTGAGATTGTTTAAAAAATAAATAATCCAGGCAGTGGGTGCATTTATGGTGCGTTTTTGTTTCCCATCGCTCCACGACTACCTTCAATTTTCTTCCATCCATTTCTGAAGGCAGTAAAGTCACGAAGGGCTCCAGTTTAATGGCACTGGCTTCCCTCCAATACTTTGCCCATTCTTCACATGTGAACTTAGAGTTTGAATACTGCCAGCCTGTTGGACCATGAGGGGGTATCACTGCCAAAGCAGCTGTTTTTCTTCCCCAACATCTATACTTTTCAGTGAGTCACTGGATCGGCATCAGGAGCTGCAATTTGCTCACCTTTTCTTTGCTCAGAAACATTGTAGGCAATCACTGCCAGGGCAAATGATTAGTTATAGCAAGTGATGTAATGTTCTGTTTGCTTAGGTATTGGCATTTTCACCTGGCTATGGGACATAGTCTGCTAAACTGTGTTATTGGGCAGCAAATCCTGCTACACCCATAAAGTTAAGAAATTCATAAATTTGTGCAACACAGAAGGTGAACATTTGGCCCATCATGCCTGTGCTGACTCTTTTTGAAAGAGCTATGCAATTAATCCCACTCCCCTGCTGTTTCCCCAAGGCCCTGCAAATATTTATTTTCTAATCCCTTTTTGAAAATTTCTATTGAATTTCTGTCTGCCATCCTTTCGGGCAGTGCAGCAGATCATAACAGCAATTCCCTCTTAATACTGCAAATGTTTCTAAGTACAACATCCAATTTTCAAATTTTTTTTTTTGTAGTGTTAGTTCATTAGCCCTGATTGTTCTTCTGCCGCTTCTCTCTTCACTGAGATCAGCCAACTCAACACAAAGCAGGAACTGAGGTGACCCTTTCTGCTCGGTGTGGCTGAGTGTTGTATTATCTAGCTGGATACAGAATTTGAGGGGGATGGGTGGGGAGGCGGGGTAGCATGGGAGGTGCGATTTGCTTTGGTATTCATCTTGCAAAACACAATGTGCCAAGTAGCCTCCTCTTGTGCTACAAACTTAAATACTCAGGCGTACTATCGAAGGAATGTTATTAGTTGTTGGTCTTAATTTTTCAAATTACTAGCTTTTTTTTTCTCCCCCAACCCCCAAATAGTTGACGAAGAATGGTACTGCTGACTCCGAAGAGGCTGACCGGCTCACCGTGGATGACATCTCGGATGATGATATCGATATCAGCGAGGTGGAGCTCGACAACGGCTTCTTTCCACAGCCGTATCCAGCTAAGAAAAGGCACATACTGCTAAAAGCAGCTGGAGTGAAGAAAATTGACCGAGAGGAAAAACGGGAGCTAAATGCAATCAGGGTGTCGCGTGAGGACTGCGGCTGTGACTGCAAGGGATTCTGCGAACCAGAGACTTGCAGCTGTAGCCTGGCTGGAATTAAATGCCAAGTAAGTGAGCAGCTGATTGAAACGCCTCATTTTGTACAATCACTTTTTGGTTTCCTACATTACAATTTTCAATTTTTAATTGATTAAGGCTCCCTTCCCACATTTGCATCATTTTAAAAATAAAATCTGCAAACCATTGGTTTTGGCTGTGACGTTAACTCCAGTCTTTTGGCCTGTCTTTCTCTTGTCTGTGTCTCTGAAAAGCAGATCGAGTATGAACATTGACCTCAACTTAATGAGGGGGCATCGCTATTATGCAACCAGAGTAATTTCTGTTAAGTCTATCAATATTTCACCTTTCAAGAAAGAGACCAGAGTTTATTTCTCCACTCTTTGTTCCCAGTAGGCAGAGTGTTGACTCAGCAGACTTTGAACATACAAATTAGGAGCAGGAGGAGGCCACTCGGCCCCTCAAGCCTCCTCTGCCATTCAATAAGATCATGGCTGATCTGATTCTAATCTGGACTGCACATTCCCGCTTACCCCTGATAACCTTTCACCCCTTTGCATATCAATAATCTATCTATCTCTACCTTTAAAAATATTTAAAGACTTCAGCTTCCCCAATATCAGCTGGGATAGTCTTAGTGCAACAGGCTTAAAGGGGATAGAATTCTTAAAATGCACACAGGAGAGCTTTTTGAGCCAGTACGTAGAAAGTCCTACAAGAGAAGGGGCAGTACTGGACCTAATCCTAGGGAATGAAGCTGGACAAGTGGTAGAAGTGTCAGTGGGGGAGCATTTCGGGGATAGTGACCATAACTCTGCAAGATTTAAGGTAGTCATGGAAAAGGATAAAGAGGGACCGGAAATAAAGGTACTGAATTGGGGGAAGGCCGATTTCAATATGATAAAACAGGATCTTGCCAAAGTGGACTGGGAGCAGCTACTTGTAGGAAAGTCTACATCTCATCAGTGGGAGTCATTCAAAGAGGAAATAGTGAGAGTTGAGAGCCAACATGTATCCATTAAGGTGAAGGGTAGGACCAACAAGTCCAAGGAACCCTGGATGTCAAGGGATATAGAGAATTGAATAAAGAAAAAAAGGAGGCTTATGGCAGATTCAGAGCACTGAAAACAGCCGAGGCACTGGAGGAGTGTAGAAAGTGTAGGGGGGTACTTAAAATAATTAGGAGAGCGAAGAGGGGACATGAAAAAACACTGGCGGGCAAGATAGAGGAAAATCCTAAGGCATTTTATAAGTATATTAAAGGCAAGAGGATAACCAGGGAAAGAGTAGGGCCCATTAAGGGCCAAAGTAGCAATCTGTGTGTGGAGCCAGAGGACATAGGTGAGGCTTTAAATGATTACTTTTTATTGGTGTTCACTATGGCGAAGGACGATGTAGGTGTAGAGATCAGGGAGGGGGATTGTGATATACTTGAACGTATTGGCATTGAAAGGGAGGAAGTAGTAGCTGTGTTAATGGGCTTAAAAGTGGATAAATCCCCAGGCCCAGATGAGATGTAGCCCAGACTGTTATGTGAGGCAAGGGAAGAGATAGCAGGGGCTCTGACGCAAATTTTCAAATCCTCTCTGGCCGCAGCAGAGGTACCAGAGGATTGGAGGACAGCGAATGTGGTACCATTATTCAAGAAGGGTGGCAGGGATAAACCAGGTAATTACAGGCCGGTGAGTCTAACATCAATGGTTGGGAAACTATTGGAAAAAATTCTGAGGGACAGGATTAATCTCCACTTGGAGAGGCAGGGATTAATCAAGGATAGTCAGCATGGTTTTGTCAGGGGGAGATCGTGTCTAACTAACTTGATTGAATTTTTCGAGGAGGTGACTAGATGTGTAGATGAGGGCAAAGCAGTTGATGTAGTTTACATGGACTTCAGTAAGGCTTTTGATAAGGTCCCACATGGGAGATTGGTTAAAAAGTTAAGAGCCCATGGGATCTAGGGCAATTTGGCATATTGGATCCAAAATTGGCTTAGTGGCAGGAGACCGAGGGTAATGGTCGAGGGTTGTTTTTGCGAGTGGAAGCCTATGACCAGTGGTGTACCACAGGGATCGGTGCTGGCACCCTTGCTGTTTGTAGTGTACATTAATGATTTAGACATGAATATAGGAGGTATGATCAGTAAGTTCGCAGATGACACAAAAATTGGTGTCGTAAATAGTGAGGAGGAAAGCCTTAGATTGCAGGATGATATAGATGGGCAGAGCAGTGGCAAATGGAATTTAATCCTGAAAAGTGTGAGGTGATGCATTTTGGGAGGACTAACAAGGGAAGGGAATATACAATGGATGGTAGGAAGTACAGAGGGTCAGAGGGACCTTGGTGTACTTGTCCATAGATCACTGAAGGCAGCAGCACAGGTAGATAAGGTGGTTAGGAAGGCATATGCGATACTTACCTTTATTAGCCGAGGCATGGCATTTAAGAGCAGGGAGGTTATGATGGAGCTGTATAAAACGCTAGTTAGGCCACAGCTGGAGTATTGTGTACAGTTTTGGTCACCACACTATAGGAAGGATGTGATTGCACTGGAGAGGGTGCAGAGGAGATTCACCAGGATGTTGCCTGGGCTGGAGCATTTCAGCTATGAGGAGAGACTGAAAAGGCTAGGGTTGTATTCCTTAGAGCAGAGAAGGTTGGGGGGGGCACATGATTGAGGTATACAAAATTATAAGGGGCATTGATAGGTTAGATAGGAAGAAACTTTTTCCCTTAGCGGAGGGGTCAATAACCAGGGTGCATAGATTCAAGATGAGGGGATTTGATGAAAAATGTTTTCACCCAGTGAGTGGTTGGAATCTGGAACACACTGCCTGAAGAGGAACCCTCACAACATTTTAGAAGTATTTAGATGAGCAGTTGAAACACCATAGCATACATGGCTACGGGCCAAGTGCTGGAAAATGGGATTAGAATAGTTAGGTGCTTGATGGCCAGCACAGACATGGTGGGCCAAAGGGTCTGCTTCTGTGCTGTATGACTCTATGACTCTTCTTCCACTGCCTTTTGAGGAAGAGAGTTCCAAAGACTCTCAAACCTCAGAGAAAAAATTTCTCCTTATCTGTATTAAATTGGCAACCCCTTTTTAAACAGTGATCCCCTAGTTCTAGATTCTCCTACAAGGGGAAACCTCCTTTCCACATCCACTCTGTCAAGACCCCTCAGGATCTTGTATGTTTCAATCAAGTCGCCACTTGCTCTTCCAAACTCCAGTGGATACAAGCCTAGCCTATCCAACCTTTCCTCGTAAGACAGCCCACCCGTTCCAGATATTAGTCTAGTAAACCTTCTTTGAACTGTTTCCAACGCATTTATATCCTTCCTTAAATGAGACCAATACAGTACACAGTACTCCAGATGTGGTCTCGCCAATGCCCGGTATAACTGAAGCATAACACCTCTACTTTGGTGTTCAATTTCCCTTGTAATAAATGATAACGTTCTATTAGCTTTCCTAATTAGTTGCTGTACCTGCATACTAACCTTTTTCAATTCATGCACTAAGTCACCCAGACCCCTCTGCATCTCAGAGCTCTGCAATCTCTCACCATTTAGATAATATGCTTTTTTAAAATTATTATTCCTGCTAAAATGGACAATATCACATTTTCCCACATTATACTCCATTTGCCACATCTTTGCCCATTCGCTTAACCTATCTGTATCCCTTTGTAGCCTCCTTATGTGGTAGCACACCCAAGTCTTGTAGCTCTAGCCGTACAACAGCAAGGCCTGAACGTGCATTCCTGTTGGGATTTTAATTCTGTGATAGTTACTGGGAATCGCTGCTTGTAAAAATGAGCACTGGTTTCCTTGTATTCCTCGGAATTAATATTGAAAGAAAAACCCTGAATGGCAGGGTAGGGAACAGCTTCGCTTCCAACAATTAAAATGCAGGTTAAGTAATTAAATAGCCAGGGGGCTGAGGCCTACAATGCATTTTCTTGATTCCAGATTTGACTGCATGCATGGCCTGTCTTGTCAACAGCTAACTTATTTTATTGAGCTATACGCTAATTGAGCTGTACGTGTGTTCCATATGTAAAATGTTTAATTGTGTGGAGACAGGAGAGTAGAAGAATTGGCATCTCTGCTGTTTAGTGAGCACTGCCTGTAACTTTAAAATAGCAGCTCTTTATTTTGATACACTTAGGAAAAGAAAACAAAAAACCTTTCATTATTAATGTCTCCTACAATATTTTGGAACACTTGATTTATTGTCACTATTTGGTAAGTGTCTCTGTAGGATGAAATATTGGTTTAGCCATAACTAAACTAACAATTGAAACTGCATCTGTATAACGCCTCATCAAGTATCTCGAGGGTCTCCAAGCCTTTACACAATGAATTGAAGATTGACTAACTGGTTATGTCAGCAAATTTTTCATATGGCAAAGTCCCACAAACTGCAATAATGTGCAATGGGCGTTCAGGTACAGATCAGCCATGGTCTAATTGAATGTTTTTGAAGATCCTTAAGGGGTTCAATAGCCTGCTACTGTTCCTATGCAATGAATGACTTGTTGATCTCTTTTTGGAGGTGTTTGAAGATTTTTCTCCAGAGTTCCCTGTACCTCTTCAAATAGTGCCATAGGCCAACTGAATAGACAGAGTCTTGGTTTAAAGTCTCCTGCAAAGGAGGAGGGTCCTCTAGCAATAGAGCATAGAGCACTCTCTGTCTGAACCCTGCAGTGAAATATCAGCCTAGATCATATTTAAATCCTAGTGTGGGGCTTGAACTCAATCTTTTGAATTGAAGGTGAGTGCTCCCAACTGAACCAAGCTGACACCTACTTGGTGTCAAAGAATCACAGAATTGTTCCAGCGCGGAAGGAGGCCATTTGGCCCATCGTCTCTGCAGTGGCTGTCCTAATGAGCATTTCACCTAGTGCCATTCTTCTGCCTTCTCTCCATAACCCTGCGCATGCTTTTCATATAAATGTCTAATTCCTCTTTGAAGGCTCAGTTGAGCTTGCCTCCAGTTCACACACAAGGCAGTGCGTTCTGGACCTTAACCACTCGTTGCATAAAAAGGTTTTTCCTCATGTACTTTTGCTTTTACCAATTACTTTAAAGCTGTGCCCTCTCGTTCTCAATCCTTTCATGAGTGCGAACAGTTTCTTCCTATCTACTTCGGTCCAGACCCCTCATGATTTTGAATACCTCTATCAAATCTACCCTCAGCCTTCTCTTTTCCAAGGAAAACAGTCCCAATTTCTCCAATCTATCTTCGTAACTGAAGTTCCTCATCCCTAAAGCCATTCTCGTGAATCTTTTCTGCACCCTCTCTAATGTCTTCGTATCCTTCCTAAACTGTGGCAGCCATAACTGGATGCAATACTCCAGCTGAGGCCGAACTTGTATCTTACACAAGTTCAACATGACCTCCTTTTTCTTGTATTGTGTGCCCCTATTAATAAAGCCCAGGATGACGTATGCTTTATGAACTGCTCTCGCAACCTGCCCTGCCACCTTCAATGACTTAAGCACATATACACCCAGATCCCTCTGCTCCTGCACCCCCTTTAGATTACTTTTTTTAAAAAAAATCCTCTGGTCATTGAGTGTTCATAATTTTTATTGCATGGATCTGTAATATTAAACCAAGCCAGTTAGAATGCTGATCTTGCCAATCCTCCTTCACAGCCATCCATTTTCAATGATAAACTTTTCCAATTAAACATTTTCTTCATTTAAAAAAAAATCTATTAGTATTCATTGCAACATGTGTAAGTTCTGTGCTGTTGGGGATTTTTACTTTATGTAGATCTGTATTCTACAAGTATCAGTCTTGACTTAATGGTAGCACTCTGCCTTCTGAGCCAAAAGGTAATTCAAACCCCACTCCAGAGTCTTCAACATATAATTCAGCATTGTACTGGTGAAGTGCAATTCTGTTGGAAATGATGTCATCTGGTTCAAACAATAAATTGCCCCTCCTGTTTGTTCAGGTCTATGTAAAAGAGTCCATGGTGCTTCTTTTGAAGGATAACAGGGAATTCTCCTGGTTTCTGGCCAATATTGGTCCGTTTGGCAATAGCCAATTAGATTAGCCAGTCATTCGTTTTGTGGGATCTTACTGTGTGCAAATTGGTTGTTACAATTTTCTACAGAACACTTTAGGCATTTCTGCAAATAATTTTTATGTATGTTGTGTATGTGTATACTTGTGTTTTTCTTATTCTCTGGATGTGGGTATCGCTGGCAAAGCCTGCATTTATTCATCCCAAGTTGCCCTTCAAAACGTAGTTGTGAGCTGCCACCTTCATCCACTGCAGTTCTATTCTTTGGAGTGCTGTAATATAACTGAGTGGGATGCTAGGCTGCTTAAGAGGGCAGTTAAGAATCAACCATGTTAATATGGGTTTGGGGTCACATATCGGCCAGACTGGGTAAGGACAGCAGGTTTCCTTACTTAAAGGTCATGAGTGAACGATTTGGGTTTTTAAAACAATCCGACAGCATCATGGTCACTTTTCTCCTGATGTTAGCTCTTTGTTTCCATTTTTAAAAAAAACTGAATTCAAATTCCCAAATTTCCATTTGAACTCGTGCTCTCAGGATTCCTAGCCCAGTAATATAATCACTACATTACTGTTGCCTCAGTAACATGTAATAATGAGTAGACTTGGAACTCAAAAGATTGTAGACTTTGTTTTCTTCTAAATTTTGATTGCCTGGGGAAAGCAATTTAAACTGGACAACAATAAGTGTAAGTACCAGTCTGTCACCAGTTGTGGTTTGAGATAACAAGTTCAGCTCGCAGATTAAAATGCAATTTCTACCCTTACAACACATTGCTTCTAGAACACAAATCGAAACAGCTGTTTGTAGTTAGCAGTCCTCTCGCACTTCAAAAATTGAGTTTAGATTCCAGTTTTTATTCCAGATATTCCAAATCTTGATAATCCGTATTATGCCAGCTACATTATGACTACTGAATTGTCAACATTCTTTAATCATCATTTTGTTTTTACCAATGGGTTGAATTTTATTATCTTTCTTTA
Source organism: Heterodontus francisci (assembly GCF_036365525.1). Taxonomy (NCBI): domain Eukaryota; kingdom Metazoa; phylum Chordata; class Chondrichthyes; order Heterodontiformes; family Heterodontidae; genus Heterodontus; species Heterodontus francisci. The sequence continues at coordinate 54,375,279 of NC_090375.1, forward strand.
TGACAAGTCACATCACACACTATTTCTTCCCAGTTTCAATTTTCTCCTTACATGCCAGCAAACAAACCTTGGGATACAGTCACTCAGTTCTTCCCTTATAACATGTGTAAGTGGAGGGAGAGAGAGAAAGAAATGAAGAGGCTGGGAGAGATTTTATTTTAACAGAAAAGCCTAGGGAGAGTTCAGGTGCCTGAGAGAATTTTTTGATGTGACGACTCAATAAAAAATTCTAATAATCACTGGGATGACCAACCAGGGCCCCAGTAGGTGTATGCAGAAAATCCATGTCCAATTAAAGAACTGCTGACTTTACATCAGCAATGCTGTGGCACAAATAGGGCGGAGAAACAAGAGGGACACTTGGAGAATGGGAACAGAGAATTCTACTTCAGAGGAGTGCCAATGAAAATTAATTCAGCATCTTAACTGAAAAACTGGGGAAATGAGAAGAACAAAACCTATTTCTATGTAATTAGGCTGGTGTAGTTAGAGTTTGGTGATTTAGGCTACATAAGGATATAAAAGGACATGGAGCCACAGCAGGTGGAAGGAGTTAAGATACAGATCAGCCCTAATCTTATTGAATTGCAGGCCAAGCTTGAGGGACTGAATGGTCCTGTTCCTATATTGAAAAATGTTCCTAAGTGCTTACACTGTGTGCTTTTGTATTGTACAGATGGATCGCATGTCTTTTCCCTGTGGATGTACAAAGGACGGTTGTGGTAACACAGTGGGCAGGATAGAGTTCAACTCTGCCAGAGTGCAGACACACTTCATCCACACTATCATGAAGCTGAACTTGGAGAAACGGCAACCGAACGGTGAAAATAAAATCGGAGAGTCAGACATGCCACACTTGGAAAATTCCCAGCACTACGGCTACTCAGCAGACAAAATTGCGTTCCAGGATAGAAGTGCCTCCTTAACGCCAGCCTTTCACTTCAGCGAGGAGTCAGACGACAGCGAGGACAACAGCTGTAGCAGCGATATGACCGACTCCAGTTCGTCAAATTACAGCGAAGAGGCGGATGAGGGAGTCGATAACCGTTTCTTGGATAATGCACCACAGTCTCATCAGACTCCGGATATTGACGATGACGGACTGGCCCGGATACTCCATTTTAACGATTCTGATAACGAGTGTGGTAATGATGCAGAGAACCAGGATGGCTTCCCTTACTTTAACCCTTCTGATTTTTTCTGTGAGACTGGTGACCAGCACTGTGGCATGGAAAGCTTCAAGTTCAACACTGACTACAACACTAATCACTTGCCCAGCTTGGATGAGAATGCTAATCAGGAGGGGAATTTCCCCCTGGGCGATGTAGCTCCAACACAGGACAGCAGCCATGTCTACTCCCCAGCTCACTGCCCGGACCAGGCCACAAAAAGCTATACTGACCTCAGCCTGTCAACTGACTCCTTCGAATTTTTCCAGTCATTCTCTGAGTTCAACTATGGATCATTTCACAACACACAGAAGGACTATGAAAATTTGGACAATTGTCCAACGCTGCAGTTTCCATTTCCTGGGTTTCCCAGCTTCTCCCAGGCTTCTGATCCAGGTAGCTGTTTCCTGGAATCTCTGATTGCTCTGGCTGAACCAATCACAGCAGATTCATTCCCAGAGCCCCCTACACCTTTCCCAGACAGTCAGCATCTTGAAGAAGCCATCAAAACATCCATTATGGAAACTGTGAAGGTTTGACTTCAGATTATTGAAGTGACTGGTTCTGAATTTCTTTATTTCTTTTCAAAGATAATTGATATATATCTTTATGGAAATGACTGATGTATCGGGGGGGGAATGGGTGCAGAACTAATTGAAATGACAAGTCGAGGAATCATTCTGCGGTAATTAGCCCTCAATTGTATTCACCATTGATCTAGTGAAGCTACAAATGGCAAATGATCCTTCAACTTGGAGAAGTGGGAGCTATACTCCTGATTATCAATTGGTAATGATTTATATGAGAGCGCTATATATTTAAACCGGAAAGATAATTGGACCCCAAGTGTATTGTAGTAGTGACACATCAATAACTAATATCGGTGGTACTTCAGTGAAGAGTGAGACAGAAATGATGGCTTACTGATGACACTTAAATTGGGAATGGAAGAAGTCTCAACCTGTTTGGCTTCTTATCAATGGATGTCTGGCAGCTAAAATCATTTGGATGATAATTTAACGTCTTTGTGACCTATCCTATTCAAAGAATCGCCTTTGTTTTCTTCAGCCCTGATCATCTATTTTGTACTATGTGGTGCATTTTGTTTTTGATTCCCCTCCACCCGAGCCTGAATCCTGAAGACAGCTACCCATGCTAGGCTACAATTTCATGTTGCTGGACCTTTGTAACCTTATTCCAATGCCTGTATCACATGAGCCTACGCAATCAGTGCCGGCTAGCTGTTTAAGCAGCCAAGACTAATGCCATGCTGTTAAGCCAGTGGGCCCACAACTGCTCAGCGATGGCATCGATCGCAATCAAGTGTGGGTGCCCTGACTGATTTTATTCCAACTGCACAGACTGAAGTCCATTGGAGCGCCCCACTTGTTACTTTCGGCCTGGCTGAGATCCACTAACTCAACCCAAACCAACCACTGAACCTGTAACACTCCTAGCATGTATGCTTCATTATCAACATAGATGGTGCATTTATGCACTAAGCCATTTTGGGCGACCCCATAATACATTAAAGACGCATGTTAGAGATGAAGGTTGTTCACACAATGCACTGATTCACATCTGCTTTAGATCCAATTATTTTTGATAGCTGTGTGAAAATAATTTGAAATTTGCCCTTTTTATCTGAGTGGTAAGTGAGATTGTCCATTGAGGTTATTCCAACAACACCACTTGACTTTATATAGCCCCTTCTACTAGGCAAACTATCCCAAGGTGCTTCACAGAAGAGTTATAAGACAAAATTCGTCAGCAACGTAAGGACATATACAACAAGTGACATATATCTTGGTGTAAAAAGTAAGTTTAAAGGACGCGAGAGAGGTGGGAAGGTTTAGGGAGAGAATTCTAGAGCTTAGGGCCTAGACAGCTGAAAGCACAGCTGACAGTGGTGGAGTGAAGTAAATCAGGGATGTACAAGGGCAGAATTAGAGGAGCACAGAGTTCTCGGAGGGTTGTAGGGTTGGAAGAGATTACACGGTTAGGGAAGCATGAGGCAATTGTGAACCTGAGGATGAGAATTTTAAATTGTGTTTATTCTGTAGTCCAGGTTTTGAGCTAAGATTCCAACTTTTATGACCAGTTTTCTACACAATTGGATCTGGATGCTGAAACTTAAGATTGTAATTTGGCTGCAAGCTTCAATTTTGAGACTGCTACCAGAAATATATGTGGTAGCATCTAATGCTGTGGTATATATCTACTTGTGCATGTAGTGCCAAGATCGTACTCTGCCAACTTTTAAATTTATTGCATTAGTCAACTTCCCCAATGAGCTCTCCTCCTTTCAGTAGTCCATTGGGTGCTAACCTAGTGTCTCATGTCCTGGATGATTAGAACTTAGGTATTTATTAAATGTACACATCACTGTAAAAGACAATTATATGTTCCTATACACATTTTCTTATGATTGAATCTCTCTATTCTTTGACAAAAAGACTGCAGTCCAATTAATTATTTAGTTCAGACAAATTGTACATTTTGGGATTAAAAATAAATGCTGGAAATGTACAACAGATCTGTTGGTATCTGAGTTTTAAATGTAACCCTTCCTGACGTCCAATGAAGTTTCTTCAATCTTAATGGCGGCCTGACTTTTCTCTGTCTCATGCTGATTAACCTCCTCTGCATTCCCAGCACTTCCCTGCCCCCCTCCTCCCCCCTTTCCTGGGTTTCCAACATTTGCATTTTTTATATTATCTATCCCTACAAGATAAAGATTCTTTGGCAAAGGGTTAATGCACAAATTGACTAACTTACTATGCAAAGTCTTAGCTACAGTCAAGCCTAGCAAATTGTAATTTGTAAGTGCAAAGTGCATTGATAAAACCAACTTGAGACAAGGTCTTAAATAACAGGAAGTAGTTTTTGTAATACTGTACCTTAAGTATTACATGTGCAGTTTTTATTTATTTTGTACTGTATTTATTTATTTTTGTACATGCAGTACTGCAAGAAGCACTGTGGTTTAATAATGAAACAATAGAAGTGCAATACAGCCTTTCAGTAGCACTGGTCCTTCTGACATTACACTGTTATGATAAATGTGTTTGCTCGAGCAGTATTGTCACTAGTCATCTTAGTACCAATATGCTACAGAAAATCAAGATTGCATATAACCAGGTGCATATTGCTGTTGTGACTGTGCACTTTTTAATCCCACACCTTTTTAATTTGTTACCTTTTAAATTGCTCCTGCTTTCACCAGCACCAGACCTGTAACCTAGTGTTTTCCACAGCCTAAAAATATAATTTCTATATACGAGCCAAGTTCAGAAGGTCAAAAGCTCCGACTGTGTTGCCTGGGTGTTTTTCAACACAAACTTTGCCTATCAAATGATCATTAAAAATTCTAGTGACAGCACTGCTTCAGTCAAGTAAAACACTTTATTGCGAGTTCTTGGCTTTTCTCCAAGAATTCAGCAAAATGTTTTAAGATTTGAAAAGTACCTTTTGGTAAGAAACTATGTTTTAAAAAAAATAATTCTATGCGTGGATTACATTCAAACGTTTAGTGTTTTAGGCTGTATTTTTGGCTTGAAGGTTGTAGCTCTGTAAAGGTGCTAGGGATTTGAAATCTTTAATTATTTAAAATTCCACAAAGTAGCTAATTTTTTTAAGCTTTACAGTTTATAATTTATTAAAATTCTGTGAGCAAGTGGCATGTGTGGTTCAGCCCAGTGTCTAATATGCAGAGGAACTATAAACATTTTTGTAGCAGAGGGGACACTGTAATAAGACCTGAAAGATAGAGACATCTTAATTAAAACTACTATACTGAACTCTTTTCCAAAGAGCTCTTTGTGTTTGTGAAATCAGTTTTTTTCTAATGCATAAACCCTCTTAGTCTGTTAAACACTTTAGAGGACTAATCAATTTGAAAAATAACTGCTGTTGTCTACAGTCTCTCTTCCCCTTCCCTTCAAGTTTTTGAAAGTGAAAAGATTGTAGGGTAGAGATTGCAATCGGTTAATACCAGTTTAAGTGCTTTATGAACTTGTACAAAATTTCGTTCTTCTATTTTAACTGGCTAAACACATGTTAAAACAGCACAACAAGGAGCTCTACGATGGGGTTAGTTGTTTGTACTGGAATAACACTGATTTGTAATTTCTACCTATATCTATTTAGACCAATATTGAGTGCTGTCAAATAATTCCCATTCTATAAGGTGACTGCTTTTAGTTTTCTTCCCACCCTTTATGCCCTATATAATGGGGAGCAAATGGGACCAGTGACCATGTTTTACTCCCTCAATTGCTTAAATACTGACATTGGTCATCTTAAAAATGGAGAGTGTCCAATTTCCCATTGATAACATATCTGAAAGGCATAATAATGCATAGTTAAGGAAGAGGGGAAGATTCAAGCGATAATGTGATAGTCTCCCCAATGTTTAACACCTCCATAAACCAAATGACTGGTATCTCTGCTTCTCATCTTTGTGAATGGAAATAGATGGGCATTGTGGAGGTGAGAATTTTTCATCCCTGAACTATATCTGATATCGAAATGTAATACTTAAAATTGCAAACTTAAAGCTTTTGTATGGTACACTTCTATAAACTAATAACAAAGTAGCTGTGTGAATGGGGATCCTCCATTCTGAAGTCTGTTGACTTGTGCAAACAAACTTATTTGTTTCCTAAATAATGTCACTTTACTTGGCTTGGGATTATTAGCGACACCATCTGTCCAGCTTCACTTGACATTTCAGTTCAGTTGGAGAAGGGCTATTTTTTGATGTTGGGGGTGGGTAGGTGGTCTGTAGTCAACTTAATATATTTGCTCTTCAACCCCCCTGAAGTTTCTCTGCATAAACTACCTGGACCAAGCAATATGCAGCTGTACTGCCTTTAAAAATCATTAATTTATTTTTTTCAGTTCCCTTTTCAGTTTGTGGCAAAAATTTAATTCTGTTTCTTCTCAAAGGCACTAGAAATATGTAAATAAGTTAATTCTCACTCCATTGTATGATTTCTTTTTTTGCCTGTTTGTACATAGAAAAAATGAAAATTGGTATTTATTGCAAAACTGCTAAGATAATATGTATTGAATTGATTTGTCTATACATCTCCCATTTGCCTTCAATATGTAAATATATATTAGACTTCAATAATTTTGCAGAATGGTACTATGTTTTTTTAAAAAAAAACACATTTAGCTTAATCTGTAAAATATGTCTGTGAATTACATGCTATTCATTTCATCCAAGCCGTATGAAGCCATTTTCGTCATACTTTTAAATAATAAAATTATATATGCAAGAAATGCAAATGTTTGTGATTCTTCCCTTAGTTTTCTTCACTGTCTTTTCTGAAAGTGCTGTGTGCCAGAGTGCATTTCTATGCATGCCAACCATGCCCTGGTACCTCATCAAAGAGGGGAATTAGAGACTACATCAGTCCACGGGTGAATCTCTGGGGAATTTCATTGGCTTATTGTACTGTGGAAAGAGTGGGGGATTGAAAAAGCAATTGAGAGAGTATGAAAAGAGACTGGCAGCTAATGTAGAAAGGAATCCCAAAATCTTCTATAGGCATTCAAATAGTAAAAGGGTGGAAAAGGTGGAGTAGGGCCGATTAAGGACCAAAAGAGGGATTTACAAATGGAGGTAATTGGAATAGCTGAGGTATGAAATGAATACTTTGCATCTGTATTTACTAAGGAAGAAGATGCTACCCAGGCCACAGTGACAGAAGAGGTAATTAATACACAAGAAGGATTTAAAATTGATCAGGATGAGGTATTAGATAGGCTGTCCATACTTAAAGTTGATAAAACACCAGGGCTGGATGAGATGCATCCAAGGAGACTAAGGGAAGTGAGAGCAGAAATTACAGAGGCACTGGCCATAATTTTCCAGTCTTCCTTAGATTCGGGTGGTGCCGGGGACTGGAGAATTGCAGTTGTTACACCCTTGTTCAAAAAAGGATGTAAAGATAAGACCAACAACTACAGGCTAGTCAGTTTAACTTTGGTGGTGGGGAAACTCATAGAAACAATAATTTGAGGCCAAATTAATAGGCACATGGACAAATGTGGGTTAATTAAGGAAAGACAGCACAAATTTGTTAAGGGAAAATCATGTTTAACTAACTTGCTGGAGGTTTTTGAAGAGGTGACGGAGGGTTGGTGAGGGCAATGCTGTTGATGTGGTGTACATGGACTTTCAAAAGGCATTTGATTCAGTGCCGCACGACAGACTTGTGAGCAAAGTTATAGCTCATGGAATAAAAGAGACAGTAGCAACATGGATTTGAAATTGGCTGGCTGACAGGCAAAAGAGAGTAGTGGTTAATGGATGTTTTTTAGGCTGGAGGAAGGTTTGTAGTGGAGTTCCCCGGGGTCACTGTTGGGACTCTTGCTCTTCCTGATATAAATGACTTAGACCTTAATGTACAGGGCACAATTTCAAAATTTGTGTTTGACGCAAAGCTGGGAACAATTGAAAACTTTGAAGAGGATAGTGTAGAACTTCAAAAGGGCATAGACAAGTTGGTGGAATGGGCGAGCAAGTGGCAGGTGAAGTTCAATGCAGAGAAATGTGAAGTGATTCATTTTGGTAGGAAGAATATGGAGAGACAATATAGAATAAAGGGTACCATTCTAAAGGGGTTGCAGGAGCAGAGGGACCACAGTGTATATGTGCATAAGCCATTGAAAGTGGCAGGACTGGTTGAGAGTAATAAAGCTTACTAGACTTTATTAATAGGGGCATAGAGTACAAGAGCAAGGAGGATATGTTGAATTTGTATAAAACACTAGTTTGGCCTCAGCTGGAGTATTGCATCCAGTTCTGGCTGCTGCAGTTTAGGAAAGATGTGAAGGCATTGAAGAGTGTGCAGAAAAGATTCATGAGAATGGTTCCAGAATGAGGAACTTTAGTTATGAAGATAGATTGGAGTAGTTGGGACTGTTTTTCTTGGAGAAGGCTGAGAGGAGATTTGATAGCCGTATTCAAAATCATGAGGGGTCTGGACAGAGTGGATAGGGGAAAGCTGTTCCCACTCGTGAAAGGATCGAAAATGAGAGGGCACAGATTTAAAGTGACTGGCAAAATCAACATGAGGAAAAACTTTTTAACACAGTGAATGATTAAGGTCTGGAATACACTGCCTGAGAGTGTGGTGAGGCAGGTTCAATCAGGGCTTTCAAAAGACTGTTATCTGAACAGGAAGAATATGCAGGGTTACGGGGAGAAGGTGGAGAATGGCATTAAATTGCATTAGATGAATTGCTCATTCGGAGAGCTGGTTCAGATGCGATTGGCCAAATGGCTTCCATCTACACTGTACCAATTCTGTGGGAGTTGTACCCTAATCTGATCATGTCATTGCCAGATCTTCACATGCATGCATTCACTTTCCTGCAGGAGTTACTAAGTAGTGGTTAGGATCAGGAACCATAGCTGTTTTCTTTTACACTTGCTAGGCAGCATTGGCCAGCATACCAGAAGCATTCTGTATTCTTCTTCAAATAGTATTCTTGGATCTGAGGGGAGAAAAGCAAGCCTTTGGCTTATGGTACAGCACTCTTGCTTATGAACCAGAAGGTGTAGGTTCAAACCAACCCTGGTGATTGAGGTTTGGCACTTTACACGTCAGCCTGGAATTTAGAGTTGAAGGGATGTTCTGATAGATGAGGGTACCTACCCTCCCCACCCCTGCCATCTCCCGCCCCATCAGAATCAGTTATGGGAGCTGTGAAACACGCTCCTGTTGTATAGGACTAACCACCTGGTATAAGGGTGGTTACAGCCATGATAGGAGGGTTCACATTGTAGACAGTTAATCCTCCAACGGAACAGTATGAAGTTATAAAATAACCTGAAGACAGATGGGGAAATAGAGAAACAAGGATGAAATATGAGCTTTCTGAACGTTGTGGGGGAAAAGGTGAGGGGTCTCGCTGGGAAGAATGAGTGTAGCTGTAGAAGGTAAACAGTAAGAAATCTTTCCATTGTATAGAAAGAATTTGCATTTGGCATATCTTTCACATCCTCAGGCTGCCCCAGTGCTCTACAGCCAATTAAGTACTTTTGAAGTATAGTCACTGTTGTAAGGAAATGTGACAGCCAATTTGCGAACCACAAGGTCCCACAAACAGCAATGGGATAATGACCAAACACCACTGTTTTGGTTGAGGGGTAAATATTGGACAGGATACTGGGGAGAACTCTCCTGCTCCTCTTTGAAATAGTGCTACAGTACCTTTTGCATTCAAATGAGAAAGCAGATGGGGCCTTGATTTAACCTATCATCTGAAAGAAGGCAAGTCCGATTGTGCAGCACTCCATCTGCTTGAAAAAAAGAGGCCAGTGATCTGAAGTTGATTAATACAGTGCATGCTCTGTTGCATTGGAAAACAAACTACATATTTTCAAGAAAGGCAGTTAAAATTCCAGTAACTACAAAGACATTGACCTTGACTGGTAAATGATTGAATTGAAATTTTGGGGAAAAATATTGAGGGTTACAACATCAATATAAACTAAGTAACACAATCTCTGAAGGGCTGAATCCTGTATGACTAACTGGATACAGGTAGTGTAGCAATTTTGGTACTGGACTACCACCTGGTTTAATAAGGTAACCTGTCACTTCCATCTGTTCTGGGTCTACAAGTAACTCCAATATCACAACATATAGTTGTCCTTTAGTGGCCTAGCAAGCATCAAATATGCCCGTCAACAGCAATTGAAGTATTGGATCAGGAAAAGATTTGAGTAATCCCAACATCAACTCTGCAAAGTCATCCTCAGTACCATCTGGAGACTGGTGCCCATGTTGGAGCTTCTCATTTGGATTCTGTCAATCTCCTGTGATTTATGCTGTTAAATTGATTTTCCTAACCCAGCAGTAGACTCTTTGACCCAACTTTAACTTTGCCAGCCTTTGAAATTGGATTTAACAGGGTAAATGGCAGCTTCAAATCCAAATACATGTGTACGTGACTCCAATCCCATGTCGACATTCTTGACTCTTAACTCCCCTCTGAAATGGCCTAGCACTCAGTTGTATGAGACCATTTGGGGTTCAAAAAGATAGATCATTACTACCTACACAGGACAACCAGGGATGGGTAATAAATTCCAGCTTTTCCAATGATCCATCTCGAATAAATTTTAAAAACTGAGGTGTTGGTTCTAACACTGGACTGACTTACTGTAAGGCCAATGAAGTGAAAAGTGTTTCTTTTTTAAGAGAAACTGGCCCGATAGCATGTTACTACTTTGTGTAAAAAGGTAGGACAATTTGCACAAAGAGCTGCTATGAAAACATCCAGAAAGGGTTCTATAATGTTCCATATATTGATTAAGTTGCTTTAGGAATGTTCTGTCCAGCTAGTATATAATCAACATGTCTTGTTTGGAATGTTGGCAGCAATGGCAACACAGTATTGCCCATTCTCAGTTGCCCTGACGGTAAGGCTGCCTATGTAATGTTGGACTGGAGTCACATATAGACCAGACTGGGTTGGAGTGGCAAGTTCCCTTCCCTGAAGGATATGAGTGAACTAGTAACAGATGTCCGGCAGCTTTCATGGTTGTTTTCTGATGCTAACCTATAAATTACCAAATTACTGAATTCAATTTTGCAACTAAGATAGGATTTAAACTCAATCTCAGTGTTGCTAGACTAGCATCATAACAAACACCTATCATACCATGTTTAAATACATAACCAGAAAGAACACAAAAAAGAATTGTGGGAGATTTTCAGAAATTTGGGGAGGGAAAAATGCAATGATTTCAACTTTTCACCTCTACCTCATACTAGGTCTCTGTTAAACTCAGACATTACAGGTGCATATTTAAATTCAAATTAGTTACAGCAAGCATTAACCAAGAAAAAATAGCATTTAACTGGACTTGTAACATGAAATAAAATGAATTACCTGGCAACAGATAGGACTATTCTGAGATTTTTAATTACCATGATTTAGTGAGACGGAGCAATAGCAAGAGTCAGTAATCAAGTAAATTGTTAAGAGAGAGTCAGAAGGAATAGCTGGAATTGATTTAGATTGGTAAATACCAGGAGAGAGCAAGAGGAAATAAGTAGGAGACAGTAAGAATATAAATTACTGAGAGAGTGGGAGGGGATAAAGCAGGAAACAATAAGAGCATAAATTACTACAGGAGCGAGAGAGAATTTTATCTGCCATTCTTATATATTTTATCAAAATCTTTCATAATTTCTAAGCTGCCTCTTCATATTTTGTATCATCTGTAAATTTGACTGCTTGGCAATGAGTTTCAAATCAAAGTCACTTTTGTGCGTTAGAAACAGTAATGATGCAAATACTGAGCCCTGGTACTTCATCCCCTTCGCCACAACTCCTCCAATGAGCAATAATAACAAAGTACTGGAAATAATCAGCAGGTCTGGCAGCATCTGTGGAGAAAGGTCACTGACCTGAAACGTTAACTCTCTCCACAGATGCTGCCTGACCTGCTGACTATTGCCAACACTTTCTGTTTTCATTTCAGATTTCCAGCATCCGCAGTATTTTGCTTTTATTATCCTCAAATGAGCACATGTCTTCTACTCCTCGTGCACTTTCTAATTCATTTCCATGAATTTACCCTGAATTCCTACAGCTTTGAGTTTGGCATAGCCTCTCGATTTCCACTTTGTCAAATGCCTTGCATTGTCAAATGTCTAGGCACATCACATCAATTATCTACAGTTCACCTCGCTTTTCACTTCTTCAAAGAAAGGTGTGGAGAGCGGGGGAAACCTGTCATACCTACCAAGTCTGACTCCAACCCCCACTAGGTTGCTGAGTCTGCCCTCTCAGATACCCGAACAAACCATACAGTTGTAAAGAAGAATGAGGAGTCAATATATGCTAGATAGTATATTTTTAATGGGAGTTAAGGAGAAAGAGACCTGGGGGTCCTTGAACACAAATCTTTGAAGGTGGCAACACAGTTAACAAAGCAGTAAGTAAATAAAGTATATGGGATCCTGAGCTTTATAAATAATAGCATAGAGTACAAAAACCAGAAAGTTATGCTAAACCTACATGAAGCACTAGTTCAGTCCTAGCTGAGGTATTGTGTCAGATTCTGGTCGTTACACTTTAGGAAGGACGTGAAGGCTTTGGACAGGGTACAGAAGAGATTTACTCAAATGGTTCCATGGATGAGGGATTATGTTTATGTGGATAGATAGGATAAGGTGAGCTCTTGGGCAGGATTTTCTGTTTTGGATTGGGACCCTGATGTCTGGGTCAAATGCGGGTCCTGACCCCACACCATGTCAAGAGTAATAACTGAACATCAAAATTGCTTGGATTTGCCAATTAGTAGCCAGAGGGCAAGCTCGCCATCCAATTAAGGAAGGAGGGTGGCGTCCTGAGACTGGAGGGGCAATAGGAGGTCCTCCTGCAATATCTCATTTGCAGCCCCACCATCTGAGGTGGGAACTGCCAAAGCATGCAAAGAAGGAGATGGAAGTGCTGAAGTTCAGGTGAAAAAATGTAGTTTAGAAAAGACCATGGCTGCCTGGCCTTGATCGTGGAGGAGTAACCCTTCCACTGGATGTCCAGTGGCCACAGCTGTGGCCTGACGGCCATGATGCGTAGGTGTGGTGGGGTGGGAGTGGTTCCCTAGCAAGATGAACGCGGCTCCCCTCCTCCCGTGTTTCAGCAGCTGTGTGGAGACCACCTGCCATCGGGAAAATTCCAGTCGGTGTGGGATAGGGGCCTTAATTGACCCCTTAAGTACCTCAGTTAGTTACCCGCCATTTGCTGGCAGGTAGTCGTTCCACCCCCGACCCGACTATCCCAAAAATGGCTCGGAGATGGATGGTAAAGGCAAACTGACACACAAGCCAGTGGAGCGAAATTTCATGCCCACCCGCCTCAGTTCATGCCCCCTTGACCTCTTAAAATCCCACTCTTATCAAAGTCACAAATTACATCCTATGTGACTACAATAAAGGTAAACTTTCTCTCCTTGTCTGCAGCCTTTGACACGGTTGGCCACATCCTCGTCCTGCAACGCCTCTCCACCATCATCCGGCTGCGTAGTACTGCACTAAAACAAGAAATGCTGGAACCACTCAGCAGGTCTGGCAGCATCTGTGAAAAGAGAAGCAGAGTTAACGTTTCGGGTCAGTGATCCTTCTTCGGAACTCACTGCACTAACCTGGTTGCATTCCTATCCATTCTTATCTGCCCTGTCGTAGCCAGAGAGGCACTTGCAATGGCTTCTCTTCCTGATCCCACACTGTTACCTCTGGTGTTTTCCAAGGAACTATCCTTGGCCAACTCATATTTCTCATCAGCGAGATCATCTGAAAATACAATGTTAGTTTCCACATGTATGCTGACGCCATCCAGCTTTACCTCACTACCATCTCTCCTGACCCCTCCTCTTTCTATAAATTGTCTGACTGCTTGGTTAAGATACAGTAATGAATGAGCAGAAATTTCCTTCAATATTAGGAAGAATGAAGCAGTGTCTTCTGTCTTTCCCTAGTCACTGACTCCCTCTCTCTCCCTGGCAACTGTCTGATGCTGAACCAAACTATTTGCAGCCTCGGTGTCATATTTGACCCTGAGATGAGCTCCTGACTGCATATCCGTGCCATCACTAAACTTCCTATTTCCACCTCCGTAACATTGCCAGACTCCACCCCTGCTTCAGCTCACCTGCTGCTGAAGCCCTCACCCATGCCTTTATTACCTCTAGACTTGACTACCCCACTGCACTCCTGGTCAGCCTCCCATGTTCTGCCCTCTGCAAAATTAAGGACATCCAAATCTCTCCTGCCTGTATCCTAATACACACCAAGTCCTGTTCATAGGAACATAGGCGTGAGAGAGAGTAATGATTTTATTGAGGACTAGGACATCAAAGGTGGAGGTGTGGGTACAGTTGAGGAAATCAGTAGCTGCAGAAATGTTGTGGTGAACGGAGGGCCAACAACAGTTAGCATTTAGAAATGCAGTTGCAAGTGAATTAGGGAATAGGTTTTCCAGGGATGGATACAGAAGGAGGTAGGGTTGGGGCATGGAAGGAGGATGTGGGTGGAGACTAACACAGGGGAGTAATCAGAGATGTTTTTTTTCTGTAATTGATACGTTGGGACGAGCAAGGCCACGTGAGATGGCAAGGTCCAGGGGTGGCCGTGAATGTGCGTTGGGATGTTTACATGGAGTGAGAGACTTAGAGAGGATAAGAAGGCAGTAAACTCAGAGGAAAGAGAACATGATGAGTTGAGATGGAGATTGAAATCACCAAGGATGAGAAGTCATTCTGTGCAGAGGCTGAGGGAGGAAAGCAGTGAAGATATCTTAGTGAAATTTTTTTTATTGTATTCGGGAGTGTGGTAGAGACCGACGATTTTGAAAGAAAGGTGAGACGGGGTGGAACAAGATTAGATTCTCAAAGGAGGAAAAAGTGCCAGAGGAGTAGGTGTAATCTGGTAATAAGTGCCACACCACCACCGCAATGGTCATCACGTGGAAAGTGGTGGAAGATGTAACCAGACGGTGAGGTTTCATTAAGTGGCAAGGTGCCATCATCCCTCAGCCAGGTTTCCGTTAAGGCCATGATGTTGATGCAATTATCCACAATAAGGTCATAGATAGCAAGGGCCTTGTTCACAAGTGAACAGATATTCTGGAGGGAGAAGTTTAGAGAGTGTTGAGAGCTGATTTGCTGACAGGGTCAGGGAGGGATGAATTGGACAGGAAGAATATTGGCTAGATTAGCTCCCAGAAGAGGCACTGAGCAGGAAGGGCAATGTAAGAGTGGGATGAAGCAATTGGTGATGCTGCTCATAATGAACTAGTGCCAAGTGCCTCGATGAGCCCATTGGAGGATGTCAAGAGAGACACAGAGGGAAGCTGTAGGCTTATCTAATAGGGAGTCAAGACTGTGATGGCGGCAAGAGAGAAGGAAGGTCGAGGAGTACTGAAGGGTTGGGGTTTTGGGAATTGGGAGGGCAGAGTACCTGTGAGTAGAGAAGTGAAAGGAGGCATGACAATAAAAGCAAAGGGTCCAGGAGTGGTAAAGAGAAAAGAAGTTGAAAAAGGAAGAGCAAAAGTGGAAATAGATTGATGAGCTTGAGTCTGGAGCAGCAGCCAAAGTGCACACATGAATGGACTCAGGGAGAGCTCAAGTTACATAGTAAAAGCAAAATACTGTGGATGCTGGAAATCTGAAAGAAAAACAGAAAGTACTGGAAATACTCAGTAGGTCTGGCACCATCTGTGTGATGAAATGTTACAGACCTTAAACGTTAATTCGGTTACTCGCTCCACAGTTGCTGCCAATCCTGCTGTATTTCTAGCACTTTCTGTTTATATCCCAAGTTACATACGTCTGGTTACATAAAAACATGGTAGTAAACAGGAAATAGGAAATAGATGGAGATAATAGGAAGGAGTACCGAGTTAAAGTCGGAGGTGCCATGGTGGAATAATGATGGCTTAGGTAGGATGGAGTCAGCATGGAGTATCAACGAGCTGTTGTCTGAATTTTGAGACAGATGAAGTCCAGAAGCTGTTTGAGTGTAATCGGAGAATGCAGTGATGGAGGCTTTTTCATAGGAATGAAGATCCAGGAGGTGTACAGAGTTAGTTGCAGGATAGAAAGATGAAGGCGACATTCTGGGGGAGCCCTAGTAGAGGTTTGGCTAGGGGATAGATACACACATGCATGCAGATGCAAAATTAGTTGAAGCAGAAACAATGTTAATATTCAATATTAGATTGGATAGGTGAGTGAAGACTGTGGGTTGGATTTTATGGGCACCCCTAAGATGGGGTGGGGGGTGGGGGTCCATAGACGGGAAGTGTGCGAGTGGAGGGCTCATCACCTCCCTGTCTCCAAGCGATTTTGTCGAGCGTGGGATAGGCTGACGATAGCCTTCCTGCCCAGAGGCCCTGTCCTGGCCCTATTAATGGCCACTTTAGGGCCTCTTCTTCCTGCCACTGGGATTTAACCAGGAACATTCAAGAGGCAGTGAGCCACAATGGTTGTTAAGTTTAAATATATTTGGGAATGAACAGATAAATTGCAGATGAAACTAAATGTAAAGAAATGTAAAGTGCTTCACATGGTGACAAAAACTCCACGAAGGGACTCTCACTTAAATGAAAACAAAACAATGTGCATGGAAAATGAAGGAGATCTGGGGGTCCTGAGTGGCAATAAATTGAAGCTATTGCAACAATGCTCAGTGGCAGTGAGTAAAGCAAATCATGATGGGATGTATTAAATGACCAATATTGAGCCAAAATAGTGAGGTAATCCTTTATGAATATAACATGTAGATACTTTATAAATCATTGGTGTGGCCAATACTATACTATACTGTGTATAGTTCTGGTCGTTACAGTACAAAAAGGATATTGCAGCTATTGAAAAGATACAGAATGAAACCAAAATGATTGAAGAGATGGAGTGATTATGTAAATTGGCATGTTCTAATTGGGTCAGGTGAGATAGCCTCCCTCATTTGCACTTAAGCTTTCATTCTGTACATACAATGTACTCTTTGTATTAGTATGACTCAAGAAAGCAGTACTGCAAGTCTAGTAGCACCATCAACTGTTAGACAGGAACACTGCAACTGTTTTCCATTCCTCCAATTTTCCCTCCAATGAAAGGTCACTGATCTGAAACGTTAACTCTGCTTCTCTCTCCACAGATGTTGCCATCCTGCTGAGTATTTCCAGCATTTTTTGTTTTTATTTCATATTTCCAGCTTCTGCAGTATTTTGCTTTTATTTCCCTCCAATTTTCTGCTTCTCTTTTAGAGGTCACTGGAGAGCAATCAAAATAACGGCAGCTAGCACTGGCCAACATCATCTGCAACATCCGTCTATATTATAGCACCAACTCTACTGAGACCAGAAGCAAATGTAGACTGACATAATCTATCCACGTATTTTATCAGATCATCTCCCAGCTCTGATAAAAGATCAACAACCTGAAACATTAATTCTGCTTTTCTCTCTCCACAGATGCTGTCTGACCTGCTGACTGTTTCCAACATTTTCTGTTTTTATCCCAGATAATCTTTGCTCACTGAGTCACTTTCAAAGGCCATAAAAGCATGGACATCTGTGAGCCCAAAAACAATAAACACAGGTAGGCATCCTTCAGCCATTGGACTACAATTGAACTTTCATGCATTGTAAACACAATACACAGCCATGCAGAAGCCACCCATCCATCTCTACTAGAGGCAGACTGGGGAATTTGGAGATTTCCAAAGGGCCCACGAATGGTTCCATACCACTGTATTATTGGCAACTAGATTAGATTAGAGATACAGCACCGAAACAGGCCCTTCGGCCCACCGAGTCTGTGCCGAACATCAACCACCCATTTATACTAATCCTACACTAATCCCCTATTCCTACCAAACATCCCCACCTGTCCCTATATTTCACTACCACCTACCTATACTAGTGACAATTTATAATGGCCAATTTACCTATCAACCTGCAAGTCTTTTGGCTTGTGGGAGGAAACCGGAGCACCCGGAGAAAACCCACGCAGACACAGGGAGAACTTGCAAACTCCACACAGGCAGTACCCGGAATCGAACCCGGGTCCCTGGAGCTGTGAGGCTGCAGTGCTAACCACTGCGCCACTGTGCCGCCCATTCCATGCTCTTTCAGGTAGCCAATTCACCTCTTGACTCTTTGCTCCTGTGGTTCCTAACATGAGCTTAACTATTTCAAGTGTGCTACAGCCTTGCAACTAATTCTCAGGCCTCTGATATTCTTTATTTATCAAAGTTTGATTGCCTTTCACCTGCAAGTCCCAATTTGGTACTTTTCCACTTGTTTATCAGTGTCATGCTCACAATATCTCCCTCTCCTATGTAATGGAGAAAACTGCACCTGCATATAATTGAAGGTTGCTCAAAGTTTCACAATTCAGTGCCAGACAGAGCCAGAGATGACTGTAACAGGGGTCAATAGATAGTTCTTTTGCTCCTTTCCACTCTTCTTGCCTCCTGTTCTGAAGATGATATGCTGGAGTCATTTATCTCAAAAAACGTTGGAGTAAAAAAGGGAGAAATGCTTCTATTGCATAGATCCATTGTTGGACCACATCTGGAGTATTGCATTCAGTTTTAGGCAGGATGGATTTAGAAATTCCAATCACTTTTTCTCCCTTGTATTCTTCCAGGCCATGCCCCATTCTACCTCATAGGAACATTTGGAACAGTAGGACGTCATTTAGCCCCTTGAGCCTGTTCTGTCATTTAATTAGATGATGGCTGACTGCACTTCAACTACATTTTTCCATCTATGCTTCATATCCTTGATAGTCTTACCAAACAAAAATCTATCAATTTCAGTCTTGAAAGATCCAATCGCCCAAATATCCGCAGTGTTTTGATGGAGAGAGTTCCAGATTTCTACTACCCTTCTGTGAAAAAGTTTATTCTGATTTTTGGTACTAGATTTGGTACTGGGTGGCACAATGGTGCAGTGGTTAGCATCGCAGCCTCACAGCTTCAGGGACCCGGGTTCAATTCTGGGTACTGCCTGTGCGGAGTTTGCAAGTTTTCCCTGTGACCGCGTGGGTTTTCGCCGGGTGCTCTGGTTTCCTCCCAATGCCAAAGACTTGCAGGTGATAGGTAAATTGGCCATTGTAAATTGCCCCTAGTGTAGGTAGGTGGTAGGGAATATGGGATTACTGTACGATTAGTATAAATGGGTGGTTCTTGGTCGGCACAGACTCGGTGGGCCGAAGGGCCTGTTTCAGTGCTGTATCTATAAATAAATTGACTAGCCCTCATTTTAAGATTACGTCCCCATGTCCACAATTCCCCGACCAGAAGAAATTATTTCTCCATATCTACTGTAACAAATCCTTTTAATATTTTAAAAACCTCAATCAGATCAATTTCTAATTGTCATGAAAACATGCTATGCTGGATGATGATTTTTAATTCAGCGGTTGGAAACTTACATTCACCTTTTAAAAAGTTGGCAGCTAAGATGGCCACCATAATTTGCATTGGCATACCTCACATTCCAAGGTATCGAAGTGGAGATGCATGTCTAAATAACTCGCATCCAGAACAATGGCTTGAACAGTTGAATGAACTACCTACTTTATTATTTTTATTTAGATTGGGTTTTGATTTTAAGTACAATAAACCTACCTCTTTCTTGTCTAAACTCAAGAAAACCTGTCCGATTGGTTCTTTTATGATCATAGCACATAAAATGAATTGGTAAGCACATCCACTGTTTAAAAAGGAATAAACCCTGTTGTGGTCAAAAAAGGACAGAGACAAGAGGGAAGCCTTTTGACCCCTCCTCACCTGATTGTAACACTCATACTCAGGTAACCTGCAGTTTCCTATCACAGTAGCCATACCATGGTAACAACCAAACAGTTTAAAAAGCCCTTTTCAGGACTTTTCTTTCTGTTATTAATATGAAACATAAAACCTTTGTGGTGTTTTTGTAAAAACGACGCAGATATTTAGGGGTGTGCACCTATAAATAAAGATGGATTTAAACATTACAACTACTTTTTTCCTCATATTTGAGGTGCTCTCTGCTAAAATCTCTGCTTCAGTGCAGAAATTTACATTGCTACAGTGAGGGGAAAAAGTTATTGATGAGGTTCCTCTTAGTCAATGAAATGAGGCATTTTACCAAATACTGATTTAGGGGTGCTCACCTCTAAACTATGTGCATTTTATCTGCACCTACAGTTAACAGAAGTCTAACTAGAAATGCTAACTTTTTCTTTCTAATTATATTCCATTCCAGTTCTATTATAATTATGGGGTTCCCTCTTCGAAAGTGCTATATTTTCCCTTTTTACTACATGCTAAGCTTTCCTTAGGTCAATTCTGTTTTCAGTGTAATACATCTTATATCTGCTTCAATAAATGGACAATATTGCTGATAACAGATATTGTCTAAGTCCCTAACAATTCTCTTATGAAAGATTCTGTGCCATTTTAAACCCAAATTCACCCCAACATCTCACATAGGCCAGTAGCAGTTCTGGAGGACAACTTTCATAAAAAGAGTAATAAGACCACAGGATGGACATCTGTGTAAGGTACTGGAGGGGGAAATTCTGTAGTCATTAAAGAAAGAGTTGGATACTGATGGGAGACTGTCAATTCACTGAATTGATCAGGTCAAATGAGGCAAGAGGACCAAAAATGTAAAAGAGGAAAAACTTGATGGTAATTTTTGATTCCATCATTTAGAAGTACCCAGCCCTAAATATTTCTGTTGTTAGAATCATAGAATATTTACAGTACATGTTTATAACCTGTCATGTCCATGCCAGATCTCTGCAAGGCCAACTTAGTTAGTCCCACTCCCCCATCCTTTCCCTGTAACCCTGCAATTTTTTTCTCTTCAGGTTCCTATCCAACTCCTTTTGAAAGTTCCAGTTGTATTTGCCTCGACCACACTCTTGGGTAATGCATTCCAGATCCTAACCCTCTGTCTACTCTGTCTAAACTCTCATGATTTTGAATTCTATCAAATCTCTCAACTTACTCTTCTCTAAAGAGACTGACCCAGCTTCTTCAATCTATCCACGTGACTGAAGTCCCTAATCCCTGAACCTTTCTTGTAAACCTTTTCTGCACCCTCTCTAAAGTCTTCACATCCTTCCTAAAAGGTAGTGCCCAGAATTGGACACAATGCTCCAGTTGAGGCTGAACTGGTGTATTATAAAGGTTGATCATGTCTTCTGTGCTTTCATACTCTATGGGTGGTAGTTTGTGCTGGCGGTGGGTCTCGCTGTCGGGGGAAACCAACGGCGAGAGCCCCGTATCAGCTCGTATGGAAGGCCTGCTAAATTTAGTGTCAATCAGGCACTTAACAGGACAACGGCAGTTTCCATATGATTTAGGTCCCCATCGCTAGAAGCTTTTTTTTATTCATTCATGGGATGTGGGCATCACTGGAAAGGCGAACATTTCTTGCCCATCCCTAATTGCCCTTGAGAAGTTGGTGGTGAGCTGCCTTCTTGAACCGCTGCAGTCCTTGTGGTGTAGGTACACCAACAATGCTGTCAGGAAGGGAGTTCCAGGATATTGACCTAGTGACAGTGAAGGAATGGCGATATAGTTCCAAGTCAATATGGTGTGTGGCTTGGTGGGGAACTTGCAGGTGATTGTGTTCCCATGCAACTGCTGCCCTTGTTCTTCTCGGTGGGAGAATTCGCGGGTTTGGAGGGTGCTGTCAAAGGAGCCTTGGTGAGTTGCTGCAGTGCATCTTGTAGATGGTACACACTGCTGCTACTGCATTTCGGTGGTGAAGGGATTGAATGTTGAAGGTGGTGGATGGGGTGCCAATCAAGTGGCCTGCTTTGTCCTGGATGGTGTCGAGCTTCTTGAGTGTTGTTGGAGCTACACCCATCCAGGCAAGTGTTCTATCACACTCCTGACTAGTGCCTTGTAGATGGTGGACAAGCACTGGGGAGGCAGGAGGTGAGTTACTCACCGCAGAGTTCCCAGCCTCTGACCTGCTCTTGTAGCCACAGCATTTATGTGGCTGCTCCAGTTCAGTTTCTAGTCAATGGTAATCCCCAGGATGTTGATAATGGGGGATTAAGCGATAGTAATGCCATTGAACGTCAAGGAGAGATGGTTTGATTGTCTCTTGTTTGAGATAGTCATTGCCTGGCACTTGTGTGGCACGAATGTTACTTGCCACTTATCAGCCCAAGCCTGGATGTTGTCCAGGTCTTGCTGCAATATGGACATGGGCTGCTTCAGTGTCTGAGGAATTGTGAATGGTGCTGAACATTGTGCAATCATCAGCAAACATCCCCACTTCTGACATTATGATGGAGGGAAGGTCATTGATGAAGCAGCTGAAGATGGTTGGACCTAGGACACTACCGTAAGGAACTCCTGCAGTGATGTCCTGGGACTGAGATGATTGACCTCCAACAACCACAACCATCTTCCTTTGTGCTAGGTATGACTCCAACCAGTGAAGAGTGAATTGTCCCTTTGTTCTGGCATCCCAAATACACGGAGATTAGAATTAGAACTTTACAGTGCAGTACAGGCCCTTCGGCCCTCGATGTTGCGCCGACCTGTGAAACCATCTGACCTACACTATTCCATTTTCATCCATATGTCTATCCAATGACCACTTAAATGCCCTTAAAGTTGGCGAGTCTACTACTGTTGCAGGCAGAGCGTTCCACGCCCCTACTACTCTCTGAGTAAAGAAACTACCTCTAACATCTGTCCTATATCTATCACCCCTCAACTTAAAGCTATGTCCCCTCGTGTTTGCCATCACCATCCGAGGAAAAAGACTCTCACTATCCACCCTATCTAACCCTCTGATTATCTTATATGTCTCTATTAAGTCACCTCTCCTCCTCCTTCTCTCCAATGAAAACAACCTCAAGTCCCTCAGCCTTTCCTCGTAAGACCTTCCCTCCATACCAGGCAACATCCTAGTAAATCTCCTCTGCACCCTTTCCATAGCTTCCACATCCTTCCTATAATGCGGTGACCAGAACTGCACGCAATACTCCAGGTGCGGTCTCACCAGAGTTTTGTACAGCTGCAGCATGACCTCGTGGCTCTGAAACTCGATCCCCCTACGAATAAAAGCTAACACACCATATGCCTTCTTAACAGCCCTATTAACCTGGGTAGCAACTTTCAGGGATTTATGCACCTGGACACCAAGATCTCTCTGTTCATCTACACTACCAAGAATCTTCCCATTAGCCCAGTACTCTGCATTCCTGTTACTCCTTCCAAAGTGAATCACCTCACACTTTTCCGCATTAAACTCCATTTGCCATCTCTCAGCCCAGCTCTGCAGCCTATCTATGTCCCTCTGTACCCTACAACATCCTTCGGCACTATCCACAACTCCACCGACCTTCGTGTCATCCGCAAATTTACTAACCCACCCTTCTACACCCTCTTCCAGGTCATTTATAAAAATGACAAACAGTAGTGGCCCCAAAACAGATCCTTGCGGTACACCACTAGTAACTAAACTCCAGGATGAACATTTGCCATCAACCACCACCCTCTGTCTTCTTTCAGCTAGCCAATTTCTGATCCAAAGCTCTAAATCACCTTCAACCCCATCCTTCCGTATTTTCTGCAATAGCCTACCGTGGGGAACCTTATCAAACGCCTTACTGAAATCCATATACACCACATCCACTGCTTTACCCTCATCCACCTGTTTGGTCACCTTCTCGAAAAACTCAATAAGGTTTGTGAGGCACGACCTACCCTTCACAAAACCGTGCTGACTATCGCTAATGAACTTATTCTTTTCAAGATGATTATAAATCCTGTCTCTTATAACCTTTTCCAACATTTTACCCACAACCGAAGTAAGGCTCACAGGTCTATAATTACCAGGGCTGTCTCTACTCCCCTTCTTGAACAAGGGGACAACATTTGCTATCCTCCAGTCTTCCGGCACTACCTGATTCCCATTGACTCCAGTTTTGATGGGCGCCTTGATGCCATATTCGGTCAAATACTGCCTTGATGTCATGGGCAGTCACTCTCATCTCACTCTGGAGTTCAGCTATTTTGTCTGTGTTTGGACCAAGGCTGTAATGAAGTCAGGAGCTGAGTGGCCAAACTGAGCACCAGTGGGCAGGTTATTGCTGAGCAAGTGCGTTTGATAGCACTGTCGATGACAACTTCCATCACATTACTGATGATCGAGAGTAGACTGATAGGGCGGTAAGTGACCATGTTGGATCTGTCCTGCTTTTTGTGCACTGGACATATCTGGGCAATTTTCCACATTGTCAGTGTTGTAGTAGTACTGGAACAACTTGGCTAGGGGCACAGCTAGTTCTGGAGCACGTCTTCAGTACGATTGCTGGAATGTTGTCAAGGTCCATAGCCTTTGCAGTATCCAGTGCCTTCAATCATTTCTTGATATCACCTGGTGTGAATTGGATTGGTTGAAGACTGGCATCAGTGATACTGGGAACCTCAGGAGGAGGCTGAGATGTATCATCCACTTCGCACTTCTGGCTGAAGATGGATGAATATGCTTCAGCCTTCTCTTCAGCCTTGTCTTTTGCACTGATGTGCTGGGCTCCCCCATCATTGAGGATGGGGATATTGGTGGAGACTCCTCCTCCTTTCAGTTGTTTAATTATCCACCACCATTCATGACTGGATGTGGCAGGACTGCAGAGCTTAGATCTGATCTGTTGGTTGTGGGATCACTTAGCCCGGCCTATTGCATGCTGCTTACGCTGTTTGGCATGCAAGTAGTCCTGTGTTGTAGCTTCACCAGGCTGACACCTCATTTAGGTATGCCTGGTGCTGCTCCTGGCATGCCCTCCTACATTCTTTATTGAACCATGGTTGGTCCCCCAGCTTGATGGTAAAGATAGAGTGGGGGATATGCCAGGTCATGAGATTACAGATTGTGGTTGAATACAATTCTGCAGTTGCTGATGGCCTACAGTGCCTCATGGATGCCCAGTGTTGAGTTGCTAGATCTGTTCGAAATCTATCCCATTTAGCACGGTGGTCGTGCCACACAACATGATGGTGGGTATCCTTACCTTGAAGACGGGACTTTGGCTCCACAAGGACTGTGCGGTGGTCACTTCTACCAATGCTGTCATGGGCAGATGCATCTACGACAGATAGATTGGTGAGGATGAGGTCAAGTTGGTTTTTCCCTCTTGTTAGTTCCCTCACCACCTTCCACAGAGCCAGTCTAGCAGCTGTCCTTTAGGACTCAGCCAGCTTAGTCAGTATTGGTGCTACCGAGCCACTCTTGGTGATGGACATTGAAGTCTCCCACCCAGAATACATTTTATGCCCTTGCTATCCTCAGTGCTTCTTCCAATTGGTGTTGGACATGGAGAAGGAATGATTCATCAGCCGAGGGGGTGCGTTAGGTGGTAATCAGCAGGAGGTTTCCTTGCCCATGTTTGACCTGATACCATGAGACGTCATGAGGTGTGGAATCAATGTTGAGGCAACTCCCTCCCGACTGTATACCACTGTGCCGCCACCTCTGGTAGGACTGTCCTGCTGGTGGGACAGGACATACCCAGGGGTGGTGATTGTGGTGTCTGGGACATTGTAAGGTATGATTCTGTGAGTATGACTATGTCAGGCTTTTGCTTGTCTGTGGGACAGCTCTCCAAGTTTTGGCACAAGCTCCCAGATGTTTGTAAGGAGGACTTTTAAGAGTCTACAGGGCTGGGTTTGCTGTTGTTGTTTCCAGTGCCTAGGTCGATGCCGGGTGGTCTGTCCAGTTTGATTTTGTTTCTTAGACTTTCTAACGGTTTGATACAACTGAGTGGTTTGCTAGGCCATTTCCGAGCACATTTTAAGAGTCAACCACTTTGCTTTGGGTCTGAAGTCACATATCGGCCAGACCAGGTAACGACAGCAGATCTCCTTCCCTAAAGGACATTAGTGAACCAGATGGGTTTTTACAATAATTGACAAAGGTTTCATGATCACCACTAGACTACCTTTTTAATTCCAGATTTATTAATTGAATTCAGATTCCATCATCTGCCATGGTGGGATTCGAACCCATGTCCCCAGAGCATTAGCCCGGGGATCTGGGTTACTAGACTGGAGCCAATCAGAGGCCAGCAGCTACAGCAACCCACAGCCAGGAAGCAGCCTGCACGGTTGTTCATGCTGTACTTCCTGTGTGACAACAGGGCCGCCCACCGCATGGTTAATTGTGTCTTTGGTGGGAAGAGGCCCTTAATTAGGGGTTATTTATCCAGTTTAGGGCCTCAGTTGGTGGCGGGGTGGGAAGGCTGTTCACAGGCCTTCCCGCCCCAGACTAAATTTCAGAGGGGACAGGTTGGTGGCAGGGTACCCCCCCTATCCACCATCCCAGCCAATTTTATGTTTTCCCCCCCTCCAAACCTGACACGAGGAGAGCATAAAATTCCACCCTATGCCTCTATTTATAAAGCCCAGGTTCCCATATGCCTCTTAATCACTTTCTCAACCTGTTATGTCACCCTCAGCAGTTTGGGCACATATGCCCCCGTGTCTCTCTGCTCCTGCACCTGCTTAAGAATTATGCCCTTTATTTTATATTGGCTGTCCTTGTTCTTCCTCCCAAAATGTACGACATCATACTTCTCTGTGTTAAATTTTATCTTCCATGTGTCTGCCCATTCCACCAGCCTGTCTATGTCCTTGTGAAGCCTTTATCATAAGAAGATTTGAGTATAGGAGCAAAGAAGTCTTGCTTCAATTGTATAGAGCATTGGCGAGGCTGCACCTGGAATATTGTCTGCAGTTCTGGTGCCCTTGACTGAGGAAGGATATACTTGCCATAGATGGAGTGCAATGGAGGTTCACCAGACTGATTCCTGGGATGGTGGGATTGTCCTATGAGGAAAGGTTGAAGAGACTGGGCCTGTATTCTCTGGAGTTTAGAAGAATGAGAGGCGATCTTACAGAAACTTACAAAATTCTTAAAGGGATAGACAGGGTGGATGCAGAAAGGATGTGTCCTCTGGCATAGGGTCTAGAACCAATGGACACAATCTCAGAATAAAGGGCAAACCATTTAGGACTGCAATGAGGAGGAACTTCTTCACTCAGAGGGTGATGAATCTTTGGAATTCTCTGCCCCAGAGGATGGTGGATGGAGGCTCTGTCACTGAGTAAGTTTCAGACACAGATCGATAGGTTTCTAATTGCTAATGACATCAAGGGCTATGGGGATAGTGCAGAAATATGGCATTGAGGTTGACGAATAGCCATGATCTTAAATGCCGGAGCAGGCTCAAAGGGCTTAATGGCCTGCTCCTGCTCCTTTGTTCCTATGTTCCAGTACTACCACCCCTCCCCTTTTTTCCCTTTCATATCTTTCCTGAACACCTTGCATCCAGAAATATTTAATACCTAGCCTTGCCCTTCTTTGAGCCAGGTCTCTGTTATAGCCACATCATCATATTTCCACAAGTCAATCTGGGCCTGTATCTCACCAATCTTATTCACAACACTCTGTACATTCACATTCATGCACATTAACACTGATTCAGATTATATTATTTTCTCCCTTACTCTGACTCCACCTAATAACTTACTATTCTGTACTCTAGTGCTATCTATCTCTGCCAGTATTCTGTGCACCTTGGTATTCCTCTCTGACATTTCCTCCTGGTTCCCATAACCCTGCCAAGTGAGTTTAAACCCTCCTCAATAGCACTATCAAATCGCCCCACAAGGACCGCCACAGCACCATCTCCTCCTTCAACTGCACCTTTCAAACCCGCGAACTCTACCACTTAGAAGCACCAGAGCAGCAGACGCATGGGAATGCCACCACCTGCAAGATCCCATCCAAGACACACACCATCCTGACTTGGAACTATATTGCTGCTCCCTCACTGTCAATGAGTCAAAATTCTGGAATTCCCTCCCTAACAGGAATGTGGATGTACCTACATGGACTGTAGGAGTTCAAGAAGGCGGCTCACCACTACCTTCTCAAGGGCAATTAAGGATGGGCAACAAATGCTGGCCTTGCCAATAATGATCACATCCCATGAATGGATTAAAAAAAAATGATTGCTAGCCACTGCCTCCACTTTGACAGAAAAAAAAGACTTGCATTTATATACCACCTTTCATGACCAACAGATCTCCCAAAGCACTTTACACCCAATGAAGAACTTTTTTTGAAGGGTAGTCACTGTTGAAATTTAGGAAGTGTGGCAGTCAATTTACACACAGCAAACTCCCACAAACAGCAATGTGATAATGACCAGATATTTTGCTTTTATGATGATGGTTGAAGGATAAATGTTGGTCTGGACACTGGTGATAACTCTCCTGCTCTTCTTTAAATAGTGCCATGAGATCTTTTTATGTCTGCCTGAGATTGCAGACAGGGACTTGGTTTAATGTCATGCAAAATACAGCACATCTGACAGTATAGCACTCCCTCAGTACTGCACTGGAGTGTCAGCCTAGATTTTCTGCGCTCAAATCCTGGAGTAGGACATAAACCCACAACTTTCTTGACTCAGAAGCAAGGTGGCATCTCAACATGTAACACTTTGGCCTTTGAAAGAAAGAAGAACTTGCATTTGCATAGCGCCTTTCATAACCACAGAACATACCAATGAATTTTACAGCCACGTGGTGAGGGGTGTGGGTGGTGCCCACTGTTCAACTGTCACCTGACTCCAGTGTTTTTTGTTAGTAGGGTTTAACCCCTTGGTGTTTTATTTGTCAAATAAACAGACAGCGATAGTTTTTCTTGTAGGTTTAAAACAGAAGATTACTTATTGAGCAATATGCCTTATCCTGAAATTGTCACAACCCTATTCATTTACACATTCACTTGCACGTGCACGCATGCACATGTACACACACACATGCATATGCACATGCGCACATGCACACAAGAGACAGATAGAGAGGAAATGGGTTAAGTAGTTTTAAGTGGGGTAGGTTTCAGGGGACACAGTAAACTTTCTGAAATCTATTGGAATTCAAGTTCTCAGTTGCAGTCTTGAGGTATTTGTAGGTTTCTCTATTGGTTGAAAGTTTACTTGAAGAAAGTGGATCACGTCTAATTCACTGTAAAGATGGAGAATTCTCTTCTGGCTTGCTGGATTTCTGCCAGCCCTTAGCTAAAAACAAGCTTCTGGGTGATGCTTCTTTCTGGGTGATGCTTTTTTCTGGGTGATGCTGCTATCTGGGTGTCTCCCTCTCTCTCTTCAGGGAGCTACCTTTAAGGTCAAAAATAGATTCACACCTTTGCCTCTGATGGGACACGTGGATATCCCTCCCTGTGGTGACCAACAATGGCCTAGGAAGTGGCTACTTCACACATTCTTTGTTATGATGTTTCCACTTTCTACCTTCTTTGCTTCAGAAGAACCCATTCAATTCAGGAATGTTTCAGGATCGGTGTAATTGACCCCTCCCAGCTCAAAAGGTATTCCTTTGTCCCTGTCAGACAGTTTGACTATACAAAGGACAGGTCAGTTACCTTTGGTGGCCATTATTAGCAACATTGTCCGTTATTTAAAAAGGTAAAGTCAATTTTTATAATGATTCAGTTTTAGTCTATATTTTTTCCATCATCGCACTTCTTCTGCGTGTGACAGTAGTCACTACTATAATGTAGGAAATACAACAGCCAATTTGCATGCAGCAAGGTTCCATAATCAGCAATGGCATAATGACCAGAGAATTCTTCAGCGATTTTAAGTTGGGGAGTAAACATTGGTCAGGACACTATGGGAATCTTCTCTGCGATTCTTCAAACAGTGTCATGTGATAATTTACACCCCTTATTACTAGCAAATATGTGCTAGTCTAAATTATGTGCTCAAGTCTCTGGAGTGGAGCTTCAACCAACAAACTTCGGCCTCAGCCATAAAACTACTACCACTGAGCAAAGGCTGAGGCCTGGCTCAGGCACTTACAGTTTCAAAGCTCCTTCAGGAAATGACGGTGTAAATGACGGGCTGCTGCAGTGACAGAGATTGTGATCTTTGGATGAAAGGTTAAACTGAGGTTTGGCCTGTCTGATAAAATGATGTTAAAGCTGGGAAGATGGTACAGATGATATTCAGGAAGAATAGGAAAAAATGAGTAAAGGGCCTTGATCATCCAAACTGATTCTGTGAACTGGTACTCTCTCTCTGGCCAGGTGGCACCTATGGAAGTCATAATTTACCATGAGCCCACAGGATAGAGGGAGAAATTGGAAAAGGAACAAGAAAAAAACTATTTATTAACTCATATTCAAGATACACCAGAATGTGTCTGGTCTTAAACATTGCTGAGTGGCTTTCCATTATACACAGGTGTAGTTTTCCCTATTACACAAGGACAGGGAGATATTGTGAGTGTAACACTGATAAACTGGAATAGTTTCAAATATTAAGTGGAAATGTACCAAATTAAAAAAAAGGTTATTGGAACAAATTTTGCTACATAAAGCATATCAGAGGCCTGAGAATCAGTCTGTAGCATATCTGAATTAGTTCAGTCTATCCTGAAGGACAAAGTCTCTGACCTTATGGTGTTGGACGGGAGTCCAGTGGCAATGGGTAGATCCTCTGTCTGTTTACCCTGATAGCATCTGCTAGTTCATTAATTTATTCTCAGGATGTGGGTGTTGCTGATGAGGTCGACATTTATCACCCATTCCTAATTGCTCTGAGAAGGTCGCAGTGGGTTTTCTTGCACCATTGGTTGTGGTTTAATACAAATAAGTGTCTTGCTAGGCCACAGCAAAGGACAGTTAAGAATCAACAACATTAGTGTCAATACTGGAATCACGTTTCACCGCATTGAGTAAGGACATCAGGTTTCCTTCTTTCAAGGATATTCATAAGCCAAATGGGTATTTAGAATAATCCAACAGCTTCATGGTCACTGTTACCAGCTTTTTATTTCTACATTTATTTTAGCTGAATACAAATTCTTAAATTGTCACAGTGGGATTTGAACTCATAGTGGAGGTTTTTTTCATTTTAGCCAATACTGTCAATGGAAATCAAAATTAGGAGAGATGTTTAAAGGGTGTTGGAGCCACTATCTTGCATTTTACACAATACTCTGGTTATTAATCCAGGCCTTTGGATAGCTAGTCCAGTAACATAACCACCACATGGCAGTATTGGTGTCAGGTGCTGAGTTCATGGATACCCTGATTTAAGGCATTTATCTTCTAGATTTACTCCCACATCAATAAAACATTTGGCTTGTGCTCCGTACGTACCCCAAATTCCATGGAAACTCAGCCACAAGAACCAAGGTTGCACACCAGTGTTCTATTAAGGCTCAAACCATTGCAACACCATAGTACATGAGTTTATGCTCATTAGTATTAGAGTTCTTTAAGTTGACGTGCTTTAATCTCTGAGAGGAAATGCACCACTTAGTGTGGTACTGTGCCACATAAACCAGAATGGGATCAGATCTGATTTTAAGCCTGTGCTTAATTAAATGATCTAAAGTGGGATAGCACTTGGAGCACTACATTCAGCCTCACCTTCCAGGGAGAAAGCAATTAACCATGGTTCCTGTTCCTGATCACTGTCCAGTGATCCTCAGCTGGAAAATGTGTGAACAGTGACTGAGGATGGACTGGACCCCACGCTGACGAAGATAGCTATAGGAGGGTTGTCAGCACCTCTATAAGGACACCCAATCGTGAGTCAGTGACTTCAAGGGAATAGGGGTGAAAGTTGGGAACAGATGTAAAACTTTAGGGATGTTTTAATTTAACTTTGAAGTGCAAGAGCAGAATCTGCTAATGGGAACACCCACACCAGAAGAGAGAGAAGTAGAAAAGAAGGGAATGAATTTGGTCTTGAACAGTGACGCAAAACAGGTGATTACATTGACTTCAATGGAAAAAAGAAATCAAGCTTTGTGTAAAATGGAATGGCCTGCTGATTCACTATTGCCCGTTTTATGCTATCACCCAAGACACCCAAAATTTGCTGCAATTATTGTGATAACACAGCACTTATCCTATATACTGTTTAGTATAATATACAGGTCAATATGTATGAGTGATATCAAGTGGTAAGGCGTGAGCCTTAAATTACCAATTTAAGGACGGCCCATGAGGCCGATTCTTATTACGAGCATTGACTTCAAGTTCTTGAGCTGCCTTTTTTGCAGTATTGCCGATGTCCTTTGCATCTTCAGTTGTTGGCTTTGTGAGCAGGTTTGGGCTGGTGCCTGTCTGTCTCATGTGCACCATCTTTAGCTGCTTCATCAATGACCATCCCTCCATCATAAGGTCAGAAGTGAGAATGTTTGCTGATGATTGCAAAGTGTTCATTACCATTCACACCTCCTTATATCCTAAGCAGTCTGTGCCTGCATGCATCAAGACCTGGACAACATTCAGGCTTGAGCTGAGAAGTGCCAAGTAAAATTTATGCAACACAAATGCCAGACAATGACCACCTCCAACAAGAGAGAATCTAGCCATTTCCTCTTGATGTTCAACAGCATTGCCAGCACTGCATTCCCATCATCAACATCCTGGGTGTTTCCATTAACCAGAAACTTAACTAGACCAGCCATGTAAATACTGTGGCTACAAGAGCCGGTCAGAGGCTGGGAATTCTGCAGCAAGTAACTCACCTTCTGAATCAATAAAGCCTTTACACCACCGACACGACACAAGTCAAGAATGTGATGGAATACTCTCCACTTACCTGGATGATTGCAGCTCCTACACTCAAGAAGCTCGACACCATCCAGGACAAATCACCCACTTGATCGGCACCCCATCCAGCACCTTAAGCATTCATTCCCTCCACCACTGGCACTCAATGTCAGCAGTGTGTACCGTCTACTAGATGTACTGCTGCAAGACCAAGTCTCCTTCAACTGCAACTTGCAAACCCGCGACCTCTACCACCTAGAGGCCAAGGGCAGCAGATGCTTGGGAGCACCACCAACTGCAAGTACCCCTCCAAGCCACGCACCATCTTGACTTGGAACTATATTACTGCTCCATGACTTGTTGAAGCAAAATTCTGAAATCTCCCTCCACCCCCCCCAACAGCACTGTGAATTTACCCACACCACATGGACTGCATCAGTTCATGAAGGCAGCTCACCACTACCTTCTCAAGGCAATTAGGGATGGGCAACAAATGCCAGCCCCGCCAGTGACAGTCATATCCCATGAATGGATAAAAAAGAATTGATAACTAGCGCCTCCTTCATGAAAGGAAAAAGAACTTACATTTAGATTGAACCTTTCATGACCACCGGACCTCCCAAAGCGCTTTACACCCAATGAAGTATTTTTTGAAGTGTAGTCACTGTTGTAATGCAGGAACTGTGGCAGTCAATTTGCACACTGCAAACTCCCACAAACAGCAATATGACAATGACCTGATAATCTGTTTTGATGATGTTGATTGAGGGATAAATATTGGCCTGGACACTAGCAATAACTCTCCTGCTCTTCTTCGAAATAGTGCCATGGGATCTTTTACATCCGCCTGAGAGAACAGGCGGGGCCTCGGTTTAACATTTCATGCAACAAACAGCACCTCTGACAGTATAGCAATCCCTCAGTGCTACATTGCAGGCACAGCCTATATCTTTGCATTCAAGTTCTGGAATGGGATTTGAACTCAATCTTTTTAATTCAGAGACAAAAGTACCACCAACCGATCCACAGCTTGTCAATATGTAATTGTCCTGCCTTTGAAGGAAAAAAGAACTTGCATTTATATAGCACCTTTCACAACAGCATTTTACAACCAATGAAGTGCAGTCACTAATATAGTGTAGCAAGTGCAACAGCCAATTTGCACACAGCATCGGCCCATAATAGCAAAGACGTAATGACCAGAGAATTCTTTAGTGAAGTAGGTTGTGGAATAAATATTGATCAGGACACTGTGCGGAACTTCCCTGCTCTTCTTCAAATAGTGTCATGGAGTCATAGTCATTTACTTCACAGAAAGAGGCCCATCAAGTCTATGCCAGTTCTCCATGGAGACATCCAGTCAGTCCCACTCCCCCACTTGATTCCCATAGCCTGCAAGTTTATTTCCTTCATGTGGCCATCCAATTTCCTTTTGATATCATTGATTGTGTCTGCTTCCACCACCCTTATGGGCAGCGAGTTCCAGGTCATTACCACCCACTGCATAAAAAGCTCTTCCTCATATTCCCCCTGCATCTCTTACCCAAAACCTTCAATCTGTGTCCTCTAACCCTTGTGCCATTAGTTAATGTGAAGAGTTTGTCTAACTTATCTAAGCTTGTCATAATTTTCTACACCTCTATTAAATCTCCCCTCAAACTCCTTTACTCTAAGGAGAACAATCCCACCTTTTCCAACTTAATCTTGTAACTAAAATTGCCCACCCTGGAACCATTCTGATAAACCTCCTCGGCACCCTCTCAAGGACACTCACATTCTTCCTAAAGTGTGGTAACCAGAACTGGACTCAATACTCCAGTTGTGCCCTAACTAGAGATTTATAAAGGTTCATCATAACCTCCCTGCTTTTGCTAGCCTATTCCTATCCTCTTGCAGGCAGATCATATCATTCTCACTGCTGGCCAAGTTTGGTGTCATCAGCAAATTTTAAGATTGTACTCTGCATGCCAAGATCAGTACTCGCAAGAAAGTGCTCACCTAACTTATGTGCTCAAATCTATGGAGGGAAGCTTGAACCCATAGCCTTTGCCTCAGCAGTGAAAATACTACCGCTGCACAAAGGCTGAGGCCTGGCTCAGGCAGACTGGGTTTCCAGGTCCCATTTGGACATGACTGTAAATAATGGGCTTCTGCATTGTCAGACATTGTGAGGTTCTGCCTATCTGATAAGATGATGTTAAAGCTGGGAAGATGCTATAGATGGTATTCTAGATATAGATGTACCTAGAGCAAAGGAAGATGGTTGTGGTTGTTGGAGGTCAATCATCTCAGCTCCAGGACATCACTGCAGGAGTTCCTCAGGGTAGTGTCCTAGGCCCAACCATCTTCAGTTGCTTCAACAATGACCTTCCTTCAATCATAAGGTCAGAAGTGGGGATGTTCGCTGATGATTGCACAATGATCAGCACCATTCACAACTACTCAGATACTGAAGCAGTCTGTGTAGAAATGCAGCAAGACCTGGACAATATACAGGCTTGGGCTGATAAGTGGCAAGTAACATTCGCGCTACACAAGTGTTAGGCAATGACCATCTCCAACTAGAGTTCAGCCATGAACTATTCAGTTCAGCCATGAACTTATTGAATGGCGGAGCAGGCTCGAAGGGCCAAGTGGCCTACTCCTGCTCCTAACTCATATGTCCCTATGTAAGAGCGGACCTAATCATCTCCCCTTGATATTCAGTTTAAATTACAATTGCTGAATTCCCCACTAACATCCTGGGGGTTACCATTCACCAGAAACTGAACTGGAATAGCCATATAAACACTGTGGCTGCAAGAGCAGCTCAGAGGCTAGGAATCCTGTGGTGAATAACAAAGCTCCTGACTCTCCAAAGCCAGTCCACCATCTATAAGGCACAAGTCAGGAATGTGATGGAATACCCTCCACTTGCCTGGATGGGTGCAGCTCCAACAACACTCAAGGAGCTCAAGACCATCCAGGACAAAGCAGTCCAATTGATCGGCATCCCATCCACAAACATTCACTGCCTACACCACCGACGCACAATGGCAGCAGTGTGTACCATCTACAAGATGCACTGCAGCAACGCACCAAGGCTCCTGAGACAGCACCTTCCAAACTGGTGAAATCTACCACCAAGAAGGAGAAGGGCAGCAAACGCATGGGAATACCACCACCTGCAAGTTTCCATCCAAGTCCAAGCCACACAGCATCCTGACTTGTAACTATATCACCGTTCCTTCACTGTCGCTGGGTCACCTCCCTTCCTCACAGCACTGTGGAAGTACCTACCCCACACGGATTGCAGCTGTTCAAGAAGTCAGCTCACCACTACCTTCTCAAGGGCAATTAGGGATGGGCAATAAATGCTGGCCTAGCCAGCAACGCCCACATCCCAAGAACCAATAAAAACATTTCAGGAAGAAGAGGAACAAATGGGCTGAAGGGCCTTGATCATCCAAACTGATTCTATGATCTGGTGCTCTCTGTCTGGCCAGGTGGCACCTATGGAAGCCATAATTTACCTCTTCCCACAGGACAGAGCGAGAAATTGGAAAAGGAACAAAAAAAAACTATTTATTAACTCATATTCCAGATACTCTAGAATCTGACAGCTTAAACATTGCTGAGTGGCTTTCCATTAAACACAGGTGTAGATTTCCCTATTCCACAAGGAGAGAGAGATATTGTGAGTGTGACACTGATAAACTGGAATTGTTTCAAATATTAAGTGGAAATGTACCAAATTAAAAAAAGGATTGGAAAAACTTTTGCTCCATAGAGAATATCAAAGGCCTGAGAGTTCGTTCGCAGCATAGCTGAATTAGTTGGGATCTTCTCTGAAGGACAATATCTCTGACCCTGGAGTGGTGGACTGGAATCCAGTGGCAATGGGTAGATCTTCTGTCTTTTTACCCTGATAGCATCTGCATGTTCGCTAATTTATTCTCAGGATGTGGGTGTTGCTGATGAGGCCAACATTTATTACCCATTTATAATTGCTCTGAGAAGGTAGCAGTGGGTCTTCTTGAACCATTGATAATTGTTCTTCTAGCCCTAGTCTCAAAGGACTGTAGGCATCTCTCTCTATTCGGGAGAGACAATTAGGAAATTATGGCTTGAGTGTCATCAATCCACAAGTACGTGGCAAGGCGAGAAGGCAAGATTCCATTAAATACCACAGCCAGTACAGGGATTGTATCCACACTGTTGGGTGGCTTTCTATATTGTACTCTAGCTGACTGAGCTAACCGACCCCCTACAATCATTGCTGGAAGTTTAATATAAATGAATGTCTTGCTAGGCCACCACAAAGGACAGTTAAGAGCCAACCACTTTAGTGTGTCAACACTGGAGTCACAAAGAGACCACATTGAGTAAGGATGGCCCGTTTCCTTCCCTGAAGAACATTATTAAACCAATTGGGTATTTAGAATAATCCAACAACTTCATGGTCACTTTTACTGTTACCAGGTTTTTACTTCTAGATTTTTTTAAACTCAATTCAAATGCTCACCGCCACACATTTGATTTGAACTCAAAGTGGAGATAATTTTGATTTTATGCAATACTGTCACTGGGCCACGATTGGCTAGTCATTTATTTCATTGATGACTTCCAATTGGCCTAGTCAGTTTCACAGACATTTTGGCACAGCCTCCAAATAAAATATTGCCCCTCCAATAGTTGTTATCTTGTTTATGGAAATGAAGCTGAACTCGTGACACAACCCAAAATGTATATATTTACGAGCAGTTGCTTGACAGTTACGCTCATTTCAGATTTCAACATGTTCCAGTACCTGCTCTTGATCCTATGCCTCAGTAAGGATCAACCATGACTTGAAATTGCTTGTTTCTGCTTGTCTGCCAGCCTAAAATGCATTGACCATAAGGAATTAAAAGAAATGGCCAATCTTAAGGCAACCTTTATTTTATGTATTGAATGTTACTGAAATAATATTTTTTGTTCTTTCCCTATTTTGTGTTTTTTTATTTACGTGGTAGGGGCTATCGCTGCGAGCCCGCTCTCAGGACGTGTCATTTCTGGGCAGGAAGCAACACCACACAGCTGGCCATGGCAGGTAAGGAGACTCCATTAAACCTTAGCTCACTGATTGCACACTACGGAGCAGTCGGAACACAGCAACTCTGTTTAAACCTTGTAGTTTGAGATTATAAAGTTTTTATTCTAATATTTCTCAGTCTCAGTTCCACATTTGTTTTGCTTTTCCTTGATTTTTTCTGACGGCCACCATTACTGCACTGGAATGCCATATCCATAACTCACAGCAGCCACCCTTGTTCACTGTTTGGCCTCATGTTACAGGGGGCATTTTTGGTGTTTATTGAGAGTGCATGCATCTCTGCCCTCCATATTGGATGCTCAGTGCCTTTTATGCACTGAAAAATGGGCAAGGTGCCATCAGATTTTCAAACCTTTGAGTCCATTTTGCACCCCAAAAAACATAATCCAATATTTTTTTTTGGTTTTAGATCTCTCTACAGTTTGCTTATGACATCGACCCTGATTTCTTCCAGCATATTTGTGGTGGATCCCTCATTTCTGCAAATTGGGTCATGACTGCTGCACATTGTATTATTAGGTAAGTGCATTGTTTTAAGCTACGCAATAGGCATTGTGCACAAGCACTTTTATATTGAGGGCATTCCCTTACAGTTTATAAAATAGAATTATAACCAGAAGCAGTGGCGGCGGCGGAGCGAGGAGCCGGGGTATAAAAGGAGCGGAGAGCAAGGCCCAACACCAAAAGCGGCAGCGGAGAGAAACACTTTGTTCTGTTCAGTGGAACTACATGACCAGCAAAAATCGAAGTGCGACATCACAGGAGGGCTGGTAAGTGATTGGTGGGTATTTCTTTCCTTCTTCCGTGTCTTGTGTTGTTTTTTGTTTGGTTTTGGCCAAGTAATTTAAATCAGGCGACTTCATTACAGGTTAAGTGTACACTTAAATAGTTTTTTTTTCTTAAATACTGTGATCCAAATTAATTAATTAAATCGAATAGCAATGGCTGGGCAGACGATGTGTTGCAGCTGTTGTATGTGGGAGCTGGTGGACGTCGGTGTGATCCACGGTGACCACATCTGCAGCAAGTGTTGGCTGCTCGAGGAACTTCGGCTCAGAGTTGATGAATTGGAGTCCAAGCTGCGGACACTGCAACACATCAGGGAGGGGGAGAGTTACCTGGACACTGTGTTTCAGGAGACAGTCACACCCCTTAGATTAACTACATCCAATCTGGACCGCGGTTAGGGACAGGAGGGTGTGACTGCGAGTGAGACAGGTATGGGGATCCAGAATTTAGCTTTGGAGGAGCCTCAGCCAGTGCCCTCATCTTATAGGTATGAAGTTCTTGTTCCCGGTATGGACAAGAGCACAGATTGCAGGGAGGATGAACGAACTGACCACTGCACTGTGATTCAGAGTGCTATTCAAGCGGGGGGAGAAAAGAGAAATCTCTAAATAAAATACTGCAGGGTTAGTATAAATGGGTGGTTGTTGGTCGGCTCAGACTCGGTGGGCCGAAGGCCTGTTTCAGTGCTGTACCTCTAAATAAAATAAAATAAAAAATGTAATTGTAGCAGGGGATAGCATTGTTAGAGGAATAGATACTGTTCTCTGCAGCAAAGATAGAGTCCCGATGGCTGTGTTGTCTACCTGGTGCCAAGGTTAAGGACATCTCTTCTGGGCTGGAGAGGAACTTGGAGTGGGAGGAAAACGAGGTTCTGCTGAGGGACTATGAGCAGCTCGGGGCCAAATTAAAAAGCAGAACCACAAAGGTAATAATCTCCAGATTATTACCTGAGCCACGTGCTAATTGGCATAGGATAAATAAGATTAGAGAGGTAAATATGTGGCTCAAAGATTGGTGTGGGAGAAATGGGTTCTGATTCATGGGACACTGGCACCAGTACTGGGGAAAGAGAGAGCTGTTCCATTGGGATGGGCTTCACTTGACCATGCTGGGACCAGTGTCCTGGCGAATCATATAACCAGGATTGTAGATAAGGCTTTAAGCTAAATAGTTGGGGGGAGGGTTCAATTGAAGGGAAGTTTAAAAAGTCGAAAAGTAAGGAGAGAGCAGAGGTGCAGGGTAGTGAAGGAACATACATTAATCAGAGAGTGACAGGAAGGGACAGAGAATACAAGCACAAGAGTACAGCAGAAATTAGAACCAGAGTAGGTAAAAGGTCATCGAGAGATACAGCACTGAAACAGACCCTTCAGCCCACCAAGTCTGTGCCAACCATCAACTTATAATAATCCTACATTAACCCCATATTCCCTACCACATCCCCTTAATTCTCCTACCACCTACCTACACTAGGGGCAATTTACAATGGCCAATTTATCTACTAACCTGCAAGACTTTGGCTATGGGAGGAAACCAGAGCACCCAGCAGAAACCCATGCAGTCACAGGGAGAACTTGCAAACTCTGCACTGGCAGTACCCAGAATTGAACCCAGGTTGCTAGAGCTGTGAGGCTGTGGTGCTAACCACTGCACCACTCTGGTCGAAGTCAAAGCTTAAGGCTCTTTATCTGAATGCGCGTAGCATTTGTAACAAGATAGATGAGCTGAGACACAGTTAGAAATAAATGAATATGATTTGATAGCTATCACTGAGATGTGGTTGCAGGATGACCAGGACTGGAATCTAAATGTTCAAGGATATTCAACGTTCTGGAAGAATAGGCAGAAAAGAAAAGGAGGTGGGGTAGCTTTGCTATTAAAGGAAGGGATCAGTGCAGTTGTGAGTAATGATATAGGTGTAATAGATCGTGATGTAGAAGCAGTTCGGGTGGAAATAAGGAATAACAAGGGAAAGAAATCACAGGTGGGAGCGGTCTAAGGGCCCCCGAAGAGTAGGCTCTCTGTAGGACAAAATATTAATCAGAAAATAATGGAGGTGTATAAGAAGGGCACTGCAATTATCATGGATGATTTTAATTTGCATATAGACTGGACAAATCAAATTGGCAAGGGTAGCATGGAAAACAAATTTGTAGAGTGCCTCAGGGATTGTTACTTCGAGCAATGTGTTGCAGAACCTACCAGGGAACAGGCTATGTTAGATTTGGTATTGTGTAATGAGATCGGATTAATGAGATCTCATAGTTAAGGATCCTTTAGCGGGAAGCGATCATAACATGGTAGAATTTCAAATTCAGTTTGCGGGTGAGCAGCTCGGGTCTCAAACCAGTGTCTTCAACTTAAACAAGGGCAATTACAGAGGTATGAAGAAAGAGTTGTCTAAAGCGGGCTGGGAAAATAGATCACAGGGGAAGTCAGTAGATGAGCAGTGGCAGACCTTTAAGCAGATATTTCATAACGATCAACAAACATTTATTCCCGTTAGAAGGAAGGACTTGAAGAGAACAACGTACCCATGGATAACAAAGGAAGTTAAGGAGAATAACAAATCAAAAGCAAAGGTGTACAATGCGGTGAAAACAAGTTGTAGGCCAGAGGATTGGGAATTTTTTAGAAACCAGCAGTGGATGACTAAAACACTAATAAAGAGGGAGAAAATTGATTATGAGAGTAAATTGGCAAGAAATATAAAAACAAACAGTAGGAGCTCCTATGGGTATATTAAAAGGAAGACAGTAGCTAAAGTAAGTGTGGGGCTCATAGAGGGTGAGAATGGGGAATTAATAACAGGAAACAGGGAAATGGCAGATAATTTAAACCAATACTTTACATCAGTCTTCACGAAGGAGGACACAATAAACATCCCAACAATAATAGATGAACAAGGTGTAAATGGGAGGGAGGAACTTGTAACAATCTCGATCACGAGGGAAAAGGTGCTGGACAAACTGATGGGACTAAAGGTAGACAAGTCACCAGGACCTGATGGCCTGCATCCAAGGGTTTTAAAAGAAGTGACTGCAGAGATAGTGGAGGCATTGGTCATAATATACCAAAACTCACTGGATTCCGGGAGGGTACCAGCAGATTGGAAAACCACTAATGTGACACCCCTATTCAAGAAAAGAGGGAGACAGAAAGCAGGAAACTATAGACCAGTTATCTTAACATCAGTCATTGGGAAAATGCTTGAGTCGATTATTAAGGAAGAAATAGCAGGACATTTAGAAAAACATAATGCAATCAAACAGAGTCAACATGCTTTTATGAAAGGGAAATCATGTTTGACAAATTTGTTAGAGTTCTTTGAGGATATAACAAGCAGAGTGGATAAAGGGGAACCAGTAGATGTAGTGTATTTGGATTTTCAGAAGGCATTTGATAAGGTGCCACATAAAAGGTTATTGCACAAAATAAGAGCTCAGGGTATTGGGGATAAGGTGTTGGCATGGATTGAGGACTGGCTAACACACAGAAAGTAGAGAGTTGGGATCAATGGGTCTTTTTCATGTTGGAAAGCCGTAACTAGTGAGGTGCCACAAGGATCGGTCCTAGGGTCTCAGCTATTTACTATCTATATTAATGACTTGGAGGAAGGGACAGAGTGTAATGCTGACAATACAAAAATAGGTGGGAAGGCATGTTGTGATGAGGACACAAAGAATCTGCAAAGGGATATAGATAGGTTAAGTGAGTGGGCAAAAATTTGGCAGATGGTGTTCAATGTGGGAAAGTGTGAGGTC
Organism: Heterodontus francisci; assembly: GCF_036365525.1. Classification (NCBI taxonomy): domain Eukaryota; kingdom Metazoa; phylum Chordata; class Chondrichthyes; order Heterodontiformes; family Heterodontidae; genus Heterodontus; species Heterodontus francisci. The sequence goes on from NC_090375.1 coordinate 54,417,233, forward strand.
ATCCACTTTGGTCGGAAGAATAAAAAGGCAGATTATTATTTAGATGGAGAAAGACTAAAAAATACTGCAGTGCAGAGGGATCTGGGTGTTCTTGTACATGAAACACAAAAGGTCAGCATGCAGGTGTAGCAAGTAATTAGGAAGGCAAATGGAAGTTTGGCCTTTATTGCTTGGGGTTAGAGTTTAAAAATAAGGAAGTCCTGTTACAACTGCACAGGGTGTTGGTGAGGCCACACCTGGAGTACTGCATACAGTTTTGGTCCCCGTATTTAAAGAAGGATGTACCAGTATTGGAGGCAGTTCAGAAAAGGTTCACTAGGCTGATTCCTGGGATGAAGGGGCTGTCTTATCAAGAATAACGAAACAGGTTAGGCCTTTATTCATTGGAGTTTAGAAGAATGAGAGGTGAAATTATAGAAACATATAAGATTTTAAGGGGCTCGACAGGGTAGATGTTGAGAAGATGTTTCCACTAGTGGAGGAATCTCGAATTAGGGGACATAATTATAGAATAAGGGGACCCACATTTAAAACTGAGATGTGAAGGAATTTCTTCTCACAGAGGGTGGTGAATCTCTGGAATTCTCTACCTCAGAGAGTTGTGGAGGCTAGGTCACTAAATGTATTTAAGGAGGAGGTAGATAGATTTTTGAAATCTCGGGGAGTCGAGGGTTAGGCAGAGCAGGCCCAAAAGAGAAGTTGAGGACTTGGACAGATCAGCGATGATCTTATTGAATGGTGGGGCAGGCTTGAGGGGCTGAATGGCCTACTCCTGCTCCTATTTCTCATGTTCTTATGTTCTTATAACCAATACAACATATTGGGCAAACATTGGAACATAGGAATTCCAGACAAATAATGACCAAGTTCCATCAAGTTTGCCTTCACCATCCTGGTAATGGTAATGATTTTATAGATTGGAGAGAGATGATAGGGATTGCTTTCCCTTTTTCACCTCTTGGTTGACCACAGAATGCATGTTTTTCAAAAGTATTTTAGCTGCTGCATGCTTTAATTGTCAGGAACAGACAAAGGACTGGTTTTGTTGTAAGTTATAAAAGAAAAATAAATGTCTACTGTTTAAACCCTGAATATACACAACTACACCCACTCTCACACTCATACAGATACACAAACTCTCATGCAAAGATTGCAATTATAAAAGTAGCATTCGCCTAGGTTTTATGATTTCGAGAGTTCTCTGCTACACTTGCTTTTCCGCTGGGGTGAAGACTGGAAACGATGCAGGCCTGTAATCCTTTTCATTGCCCACTGAATGAAAGCTCTGGAGATTTAGGAGGATAGATTCGCTGTTGTTTACTGTTCACAGCAGCAGATTTCTCTTGTTATACTCCAGTCAAAGTTCAATGGCAAAGCCCTGGTACGGTTCCTCAGGTGTCTCTGTCTTCTCAGAATGTTGCTTATTAAAGCCCCTTATTAGAAACCTAGTTTCCATCATGTGACCAAAGCATCTCCTTCCATTGTCCTCCAAATACTTTCTGATGGTTAGGAGATTGACAGACAATGGATAGTTCCACTCATCCACATACCGTCTTGATAAAGTAGAGCTTTTCACATCCATTTTCTGGATTTCAAGTTTGGAGTCGAAGAGTCTGCAACTGTACTGTGGACCCAGTTGCTGATTAATTAATTGGAGAAATTACCACAGAAAGGAACATTTGCATTTTAATGGCATCTAAAAGGTATGTCCAGGAAGGTCATTTGCATTTTAATGACTTCACCAAGACTTGCCCAGACATGAAAATTAGCATGGGGCTCTTGCAGTTCCATGTGTATTGGCAGGAAAGAAAGGTCACCTGACCTCTCAACTAAGAAGAAGGGTCACTGACCTGAAACATTAACTCTGCTTCTCTCTCTACAGATGTTGCCAGACCTGCTGAGTATTTCCAGCATTTCTTGTTTTTATTTCAGATTTCCAGCATCTGCAGTATTTTGCTTTTATACCTGACCTCTCAACTCCATTTTGTTTTGCAAGAAGGTGTCCATTTTGGGGTTTTACTTTATAAATTCATAAGTTCGTATTGAATGAACAGTGCAGTGGTTAGCACCGCAGCCTCACAGCTCCAGCGACCTGGGTTCGATTCTGGGTACTGCCTGTATGGAGTTTGCAAGTTCTCTCTGTGACTGCGTGGGTTTTCGCAGGGTGCTCCAGTTTCCTCCCACAGCCAAAGATTTGCAGGTTAATTGGCCATTATAAATTGCCCCGAGTATAGGTAGGTGGTAGGGGAATTAAGGGAAGGTGGGGATGTGAGAGGGTAATGGGATTAATGTAGGATTAGTACAAATGGGTGGCACAGTGGTGCAGTGGTCAGCACCGCAGCCTCACAGCTCCGGTGACCCGGGTTCAATTCTGGGTCCTGCCTGTGTGGAGTTTGCAAGTTCTCCCTGTGTCTGCGTGGGTTTCCTCCCACAGCCAAAAGACTTGCAGGTTGATAGATGAATTGGCCATTATAAATTGCCACCAGTATAGGTAGGTGGTAGGGGAATATAGGGACAGGTGAGGATGTGGTAGGAATATGGGATTAGTGTAGGATTAGTATAAATGGGTGGTTAATGGTCAGCACAGACTCGGTGGGCCGAAGGGCCTGTTTCAGTGCTGTATCTCTAAATCTAAAAAAAATCTAAATTACGTGCATACTTTCTCACAAAGTATTGTTTTCTGGAATAAATCTGTCTAATTTGCATTTGAATCAATATTACTTGCTTCCACCATCTCCCTGTTGAGCCAGTTTGATAGATTGACCACCCGCTCTTTGAAATATCGTTAGCTTTGAACTTATTTTTCTTTGAGCACAGGCCGTTCTACCATTCTGGACAAGTTGAAGCAGCTTATCATGGATTACATTATCTAGTATACTAAATGCAAAATGAAGAATAATTTGATATATGTCATACAGATATATTTATTACAGTTGCAGTTACCTGTTTATACTTCGTTTTTTGGTCAAAGCCTACAAATTCCTGAAATTTGTTTTATTTTATTTTATTTCACTTGCAACTTCTTCCTGTATATAACAGCAGTCCAGGTGCAGCAAATCTCATTCTCCTCCAGCATTAGTGCGATCCCTCTTCACAGTGACAAACCCGCCAGGAACTTATCTGGCTTGCCAAATGAGCCTGGACCGAGGAAATTAGGTTGGGGTTAGGGCAGATTTAGAGACATAGGCAGAGCTCCTCCCCGCTAATCCATCTCAAAAAGACAATCTCCCCCATACTCTTCTGTGATTATGTCCAGAATTTTACGACCCCTCCATGGGAATGGGCTGGGAGGGGCGTAAAATTGGATGGGATGGCAGTGGTTGATGAGGCAGGTGCCCCCCCCCCCCACCCTGCCACCGCTTAGTTCAATTGAAGCCCTGAAGTGGTCAAGTAATGGCCACTTAGTGGCTACTGATCGGGCACCATGGAGGCCCCAACCCTCCTGCCCCACAGGCCACCCCCCCCCCCCCCCGCTGGATGAACCCTCCACTCTCGCGATCAACCACCCCCTGCACCCTTTCCAAGGGCCTGGCTGATTGGCCCCTGGCAAGCCCCGAACTCACTTAACTTCTCCAGGCTCATCGCTGGCTGGGTCCAGGAAATGCTGCAGTCCCAGCAGTGTCCATCGCTCCCAGTGGAGCTGATGGGACTGAAGAGCTGCCAGCCCTCTTCTGCCTCAGAGGGGCGGAAGCCACAACCTCAGGCAATTAAGTGCACGAGCCACAAAGAAGAGCTTTGTGACTTCCAGAGCCAGTGGAGACGGGCTTCCCCTGGCTTTCCAGCCAGTGGGTGGGGCCACTACCTCCTCGTTAAATCCCAGCCTGTGTGGATTTTTATTCCATTTTTTTGGACGAGACGTTAAACCTGTCTGTCCTTTCAGGTGGATATAAAAATTTCTATAACTCTGTTTCGAAGACGAACAGGGGAATTTTCCCCAGTGTTGACCAATATTTATCCCTCAAGCAACATCTCTAAAACAGATTATCTGGTCACTATCATATTGCTGCTTGTGACAGGGTGCTGTGCACAAATTCACTGCTGCATTTCCTATGTTACAACAATAACTACACTTCAGAAGTCCTTAATTGGCTGTAAACGTGCTCTGGGACGTCCTTTTATTGTGAAGGGAGCTATATAAATGCATGTTTTTCTTTCTATTTCTTTCAGCACCCCAGGAAGGTTTGCTGTTGTTCTTGGAGAACATGATCTGGAGCAGAAAGGCAATGAATATTTGAGACATGTTCAATTCATCATCACTCATCCTGGATGGAATCCAGCTTCCCTCGCAAATGGGTAATTCCAATCTACATTTCAAAATGTACCAGTTTCACCCACATTGAACTATTCTTAAGCCACTCTCTCCAAAACAACCTTTTTTTAAATCATCCTCAGTGTAGTGATGGCAATTGCTGGCGATTATTTTCCTTTATTCCTAAAATTCTTCAAATACACCACTGTACTGGCTCTTCCTCTTTCCTGCATCTCCGCTGTGTTGAAATCAAGATTCATCTGTGATCAATTTGCTCTTTCCCAGGATCTTAAAATTGTGGAACTCCTTCCCCACTCTCTTCCCTTCCTCCTAAATTCTACAGGCCTTACAACAAAAGCTTAAATTCACTTAATCGTGCTTAATGTCAAGATGTCAGCCTTGGCTCAGTGGAGAGCACCTTTACCTCTGATCCAGAAGATTGTGGGTCCAGCCCGATCCCAGAGATTTAATCATCATACAGTACTGGAGGCAATGCTGCCTTGTGAACAAGATATTAAACTGTGACTCTGTCTGTCCTCTCAGGTGGACATAAAAGATCCATTTGTGCAATTTGAAGAAGAGCAGGGTGTTCTGGCCAATACTATCCCCCAACCAACATAGAAAAAAGATTATCTGGCCATTAACATATTGCTGTTTGCGGGATCTTGCTATGCGCACACCAGCTGCCATGTTTCCTGCATTTCATCACTTCAAAAAGTACTTCTTGGCTGTAAAGCACTTTGAGTTGTCCGGCGATCATTAAAGGTGCTATATAAATGCAAGTCTATCTTTTTTATGGTCTTATTGACCTGCATCACCACTTTTAGTGATTTGTGTGTCTGTAACCCCTTTACTTCTCTTCCCCATTTGGACATTTATTTTCCAAGGAGAATGTCATCCCATATTTTGTCACAGCCCTCCTCTGTATCAACTACCCCCCTAACCCACAATTTTGAAATTATAGTTCCAATTTTTAAATTGCAATCATTTATGTAAATGGTGAACAACAGTGGTCCCACATAGACCAGTGTCGGTTTCCCACAGTTATCATATTTAATCAATTCAATTGCACAATTTACCATAATATGATTTGAATTCTTAACTTCCAGGCTGCTAATTCACTATATTATTCACTATATAGTTTTGTATCCACTGGTCACCATGGGCAGCATCAGAGGCTAGTCTGATCCTTTCCTTACATTTTGGACTATACTTCAGTGGTTATCAGCCTTGGCTCACTGATCAAACTCTTTCCTCTTTGTTAGAAAGTCGTAAGGTCCAGATTCATGAGTAAATAACCAACACTTCACTGTAGTACTGTGGGAGTGCTATATTTATTTTTTAATTTTTTATTTAGAGATACAGCACTGAAACAGGCCCTTCGGCCCACCGAGTCTGTGCCGACCAAGAACCACCCATTTATACTAACCCTACAGTAATCCCATATTCCCTACCACCGACCTACACTGGGGGCAATTTATAATGGCTAAATTATCTATCACCTGCAAGTCTTTGACGGTGGGAGGAAACCGGAGCACCCGACAAAAACCCACGCAATCACAGGGAGAACTTGCAAACTCCGCACAGGCAGTACCTAGAATTGAACCCAGGTCCCTGGAGCTGTGAGGCTGCGGTGCTAACCACTGTGCCACTGTGTATTATCGGAAAGTGGTGTCAGATGTTACACTGTGACACTGTCTGCAATCTCAGGTGGATATAAAAAGTCCTACTGAGTTATTGAAGGAAAAATAGGGAAGTTTTCCCATTAACCTGTGCAATATTTTTCCCTCAATCAACATCACTAAAACCTATTATCTGGCCATTTAATGCATTGGTGTTTCTGGAATCTTACTGTGTGCAAGTTAGCTGCTGCGTTTCCCTACAAAACAACAATGACTAAATCTCAAAAGTACTACATTGACTTCACAGGACTTTGGGACATCTTGTGGTCATGAAAGCCGCTATATAAATGCAAGTTCCATTTTATTCCATCCAATCAATGTCCTACTTTTCAACAGGAGTAACTAAATAGTGCTCAAACATCAGACCCTGACTGATTTTGTTTCCCCTCTCTTTGCCCAGGGGTGCTGAAGTTAATTGTCGCACTGCTCCTGAGGTCAGCTAACTCATAAGCGACTGTGGATCTTTTACCAATCTGATTCATGCATTTCCCTTCTATCCTGTGACTTTTAGGAATGACATTGCCCTAGTCCGACTCGCAAAGCCTGCGTATGGTACACCTGATGTGCAGCTAGCAAACTTACCAGCCAACAATCAGATCCTACCCAATGGGTATACATGTTACATTACAGGATGGGGATTAACTCAACGTAAGTCTACAACAAGGGGAAGAGGAAATTAAAGTGCATGAGGTTATTGTGTAAATCATAAACTCCAGCCTAGACTAGTTGGGTTGAATGGATTGTTTCAGTACTGCAGATTCTACGCAATGTCATAACAAAAAGTTATAATGGAACATTCATGAATATTTTCTGTGGAATTTTGCTGGTGTCCATTGTTGGTCACTCCCAAATGTTCAGGGAATTATTAAGAGTCCAAATACTCGCAATAAAAGGGATAATAATATTCAGGGTGAACAGCTTGGTGGTTATTTTGGTAAAAGTGTGAAAACAGGCACTAAATGGATGTTGTGCCAATATGACAGACCTGTTTGAAAGTCTGCTTTTAGCACTATTTAAGTCCTAATTGCTGATTACCATAATTTAAACTTACCTGAAGGTGCAATGAAGTGCTGATGAGATAACATATTTGTGGAATGGTAGATGTGGCCTCCATGCACCCACTTCAACTGAAGGTATGGAGTGTGCTGGGTTGACACACAGCGGCCTGTTTCAGGATGGCTCAGGGACCAAGTGAGAGGGTACACAGTTTCTCCGGTGCAACATTGGAGGGCCTAATGGAGGAGGTGCAGAGAAAGAGGAATGTCTTTTACCCACAGGGGCGGAGGATTCCACCTCACCCTCTTGACATTCCCTCCTGCAGCAGCTGGTGCTGCTCTGCCTTAGCTTACGTCCTCCTCTCATTCCACCAAGGGCGGCCCCTCGCAAGATGCCAATGACCAAGCACTCCATTTCTCCTGGTGACTCCTATATGTTGTCCAATAAGGTAGGGTAGCATGGCACTTAGTCTTTCGAGGTGAAGTCCTCAGAGAATTCCAGGAATAAATATTGATAGAATGTTGGTGAAGTCTTGACATCGCGTCCCAGAAAGTCTCCCAATGTGTTTCAAAAGTTCTCTTCAAACCTCCAGCAGCAAATGAACATTAAAAGTTGATTATACCTCCTTTGTGAAAACTTGTTTAGTCCCAATCAGCTGGTCGCCATTAAGAGAGGGTGTGAGTTCAAGTGCTAACCACCAAAATGCCATGCGGCCTCCTTAATGAGTGCTAGCAGATGATTTAGCTGACAACCAGCCCCTTGATAATACTCCTCGGGGCCGCTCCTAGTGCAAGTTTAAGCTCCTTCATGAAGATGGCAGCTTGCACTAAATGTGGACTAAATGGCGGTTCAACTTAAATCTCCACCTTGGTCGCCTCAAGTTGCAGAGAAAATCACACACCTGAAATGAGTAAAATTCAAGCAAATTTGTAACATGGGCATTTACCACTAGATGTCACTATATCCTTCATTATATTTTCAAAGCCTGTCTGACATTTTAAGACAAACATTGGCTCAGATTTGCCTGTTGGCTCACGTGATTCTACAACACAATGGCACAAAAGCAAAAGGAAACTGTGGCGTAAGTTAAGTATGACAATAAATACGCCACTTGGTTGCTGAACCACAAAACTGACATTGCAGGACTACAGGAACATCTGGACCATAAAATTTGATGAATTATAAAAAAAAATGTTGAAATAATACTGATACGCTCTTTTGTTCTTTCAGCTAATGGTTATCCCTCTACCACTCTGCAGCAAGCTCTGCTCCCAGTGGTGGATTATGCTACGTGCTCATCACCATACTGGTGGTCAACCGCAGTAAATGAAAACATGATCTGTGCTGGGGGTGATGGTGTGACGTCTGGATGTCAGGTAATGGCCTCTGTCAGTCCTATGTATTGTTGTTTTGGTGCAATCTCTGTATTTACTCCACATGAATAGTTGCAGACTAGTGGGTCCTTGAATCAGTATAAGATGGGTTTGTATTGTCGATTGATCAGACACATTTCTGTGTCCACAATTACTCATTTGATTGATTAGCCAATTGCATTTGGACTGCAATGACCAATGACTCAGCAGGTTGTTGTAGGAAGGCCTTGTTTCAGGCAATAGTAGGATGTGCGTCTGTATCCACATTTCCCCATTCAGCGATTTATCAATCTTACCCACCCTGAAGGTGAAGGTTTCCAGACAGCAGTGGTGGCAAATGGGTGGTAGTGAATTAGTTGAACAGGAAAATTGGGAGAGCTGTATAACTAGTGGCCACACCACTACCACCCTTATTCCACCAAGTGCCAAACGTACAAGTGCCTACCCCTACGCATTTCCCCAGAGCAAGAAGAAAAATAATGGAGAAGTTTCCTGGTCTCAACCAACATCACTGAGACAGATTACCTGGTCATTTATTTCATTACTGCCTGTTCGTTCCTGCTGTCCTCACATTGGCTGCTGCATTTCCTACATTACAACATTGACCATGCTATAAAAGTAATTACTTGACTGCGAAGCACTTTGCAGAGGTTGTGAAAGGCACTATATAAATACAAGTTCTTCTTCTTCATAGTCTTTTAGTTCAGCTTCCAGCAATCAGTTTGCATGTGGCTTGTGTGAATGAATGAAAGGCCTGAATGAAATTTAAAGGGGAGGGTGCACGATGTCAATGGATCTTCGATGTGTTACATTGCACAATGATAGAAGACAAGTTTACACCTGCTTAAGCACCAGAGTGAGGTGAGGCAGCCCATTGAAAATCAAATCAAAACCAACCACTGTCCAGGAAGGGAGACAGAAGCTGATCACACAGCAGCATTGGCAGAGGAACTCAGTCTCCAGGCTAACCTCTCTGCTGGGGAAGAGAGCTGGTTAAATAGATAATGGGAGGAGAATAATAAGAGTTCATTGAAAAGATATGATGACAAAAAGTTCAAGAACTACTTAAGTGTAAAATAGATCCAAAATCATTAGAGTCCTTGATGTCTCAGTGTTAATATCTGATATAAAACATGGAGTGGATCAATGCATTATAAATCCCAAAAAAACAACATATTGTTTGCTCCATCATGAAATTTCCTTAATCTTCTGAGGGGCAGAAGTAGAAGACTTAGTTCCTCCTCCCCTCAGCCCATACATTCAATTTATAGGAAATCAGTGATGCAATTTGTTCGGCATTGTTCCATATCAGTTAACACGCTTTACCAAGCATAATTCCTGAAGGGAGTGCAGTTAGAGATGATGCTAGTTGTTTCCTTTTTATTGAGAATCTGTGTACTTCTCCTATTGAATAGACTGGTTGCTTCAAAAAGGAAATAGATAAATATCTGATTGGGAGGATATAGGGGTTTATATAGATGGAGAAGCCCAAACATTCCAAGGGGCACTCGGACAGGGGAATGTTATCCACAGGGCAGCAATAAGACTGAATTTTGGAGATGGCAGAACAGATGCGCATTCTGGAATTTTTCTTGATTGCCTTTATCATACAGTTTGCATTTATAAATTTCCCTCAGGAAGGTACCAGGGTAGGCAAGAGTCTGCAAGGTGATTAATGTTATCTGATGGAAACCACATCTGCCAAATGCAAACATATTAATTTCAGCATATGGAACACTAGTTGAACGTTTACTGGACATTGAACAGAACTTGTTTAAAAGGACCACAGAGCAGTGGCTGAAAACATGGTTACACATTTACATTCTGAGAGACAGTGGCCTAGAGTGACAATAGGAGTGCTCCCTAATTTAATTAGCCAGATGGGTTTTGTCAATAGTGATGATCAAAAGACATTGAGAGCCATTGTCTGTGTAAGAGCTAGCATTCCATCCCCACTGAGTGTGCCCAGAAAGCTTTGAAGAATCAACAATCCTCCCAGGTGATGTTGTCTCAAACAAAGAGCTAGTCACATAACTAATCAGTTGGCCAACCTAGGAATTGATTGAATTGTGCTCACAGTAAAGTTTTGAGGCAGACTGCAATTTGAAGGCCAAAGAGAAGCGAGGTCTCTCTCTCTCTCTCTCTCTCACATGCAAAATTCCGGGGACCCATGGGAGTAACTTAAGCCTCAAGACAGAAGACCCCTGCAGCCTTCTGTTGCCAGTGAAACAAGTTGGAAAGTGTGCACTGGGCCCCAAAGAGAACTGCATGACTTAACTCCAGTCAAGACCATTACATCCAAACCAACAACAGTAACTGAATTCCACCTACTACATCAAGCCTTCCCTCCTTTAATTTTTTCTCCTCCTCTGTATCTATTGGGTGTGTGTTTATCGCGTATGCATGCTAGTGTGGTTGTGCCACATATTTTTAGTAGTTTTAACTGAGTTAGAATTTTAAGGTTAGTAAGCTTACACCTTTCTTGTTTAAACCTGAGCAAACCTGTCTGGTTGATTCCATTACAATTACAATTAGAGAGCACTGAGTAAGGACTCACTGAGGTGAAGGTAAAAGCACTATGTTTTTAAAAGTTAAACCCTGTTACTGCCAAACCAGGAAAAGGGCGAGAGGGGAGCCTGAGACCCTTTCCTCATCTTGTCGTAACAAGGGAGTGAACCAAGTGGCCTCATTTCAGCCTATGTTCTTATCTATTTTTTTGTTCACAGGGAGATTCTGGTGGCCCTCTGAACTGTCAGGCTGCTGATGGAATATGGGTTGTCCAAGGTATTGTAAGTTTTGGACCAGTGTATTGTGTTATTGAGAAGAAACCCACAGTTTTTACTCGGGTATCAGCATACACAGACTGGATTTTCCAGGTAAGCCTTTTTGTTATGTTACCTGATGAAAGGTCACAGACCAGAAATGTTAACCCTGTTTCTCTCTCCACAGATGCTGACTGATCTGCTGAGCATTTACAGCATTCTCTGTTTTTATTTCAGATTTCCAGCTTCTGTAGTATTTTGCTTCTTTCTCTACTGTAGGATCTGTTCCTTTGTATTCCACAAGCTGCAAGTCCTTTCAGTTTGAGAAGAACAACAGCTATATAAGCTTTTATAGGGCTTCCGATGTAAAGGAAAACATCATAGAACTCTTTACAAAGCGGAATAGAATGGTAGCGAGCAGGAAGGAAGGAAGGAAAATAGAAAGGGGAGGGTGGAGAGAGGTCAGAAAGACTAGCTGTCAGTTTACTTTAGGAGAAAGAGAAATGGTGAGGCAAAATGATTGTGGGACACAATTCTAAAGAACGAGGGTGTGATCACTCAAAGATCTGCTTACAGAAAGAAATGGCGGGAATGTTAACTAAGTGGCAGAGGAGTGGATAACGTGGGGATGCTGAAGAAGATCTCTCAGAAAGGGTAGGGGATGAGGCCTTGAAGGATCTTTGGAAAGGATTTTTTTAATGAGCTTCAAAAGAATCTACTCTGCAAGAAACTCTTACAAATTTCCTTTATTTGAATGTATGTTACTGTTGTATTCTATCAAATACATGATAGGCTAATCCAGACAGTTTGTTTTTTTTCAATCCCAAATAACGATCCTGCTGACGTCTGGGAGAAAAGAATTAATCATAGCCAGGCTTGCTGTAGATTTAACAAGACATACCCAGCATTCATTCTTCTGTGCCCTCACCCACAACTGCCTTGCCACTGTCAATATTTTGATTTCAATGCTATGATACACATTCCCAACACCTCACTTGCTCAATTTGGTCCATTGAAAATGTCAGCAGCAACTTTCAGGTCGGCAATGCTCTCACTACCCAATTTCAGAACCCAGCCTCTGCTGGAAATGCCATTTCTGCTGGGTTCCTGCAGGACTTCACTAGGAATGTAGCTTGGGAGAGAAACATAATGGGCAGCTGAATCAATATCACCCAATTTACACTGTGGTCCACATGACCCTTGGCCATTCTGCATTAATAAACAGTCAGCCAATAGCAATTGACACTCAATCATCAAATTTCAATATTAATCAAAATATCTGACCCTTACATGTGTTTGGTACTTCAGATGCCACATCGAGTTATCTCACAATAATCACAGATCATTTTTCTATCTGTGGTCGCCCCAGCCTAATAGTCCTCCAGTCGTAGTCATTATAGTCTTAAGTAACCAGCTATGTGTGGTTCAGCTACATGCAGCCTCTATAAACTGAGCTATTAGATGATATTTTATATAAAATTTCATTTCCGGGTTCCCTATAACTAACTGCTTCATATACACAGAGGAATGTCAATGAGAGATTGCAAAACACTTATGAGGATACAGATATGTTCCACATAATTTTGGATGAAAGGGAACATCTGTATGATAAGCCAAGGAGGAGCTAGACATGAGCTCCTGTCATGACCCACCTGCCTTGCTCACCTCACCCCCACTTCCCAAATGATGAGTCACCAATCTCTGCTTTGCAGCAGTACCTCAATATGTGACTACTGAGTGAGCTCAGGGACCTCCTCAGTGAGCAAAGGAACAGAGAGGGACATTTATAATGGGCCACTGTCAGACACTGTCAGAAGGGTGGTACAGTGGCGCACTGGTTTGCACCGCAGCCTCACAGCTCCAATGACCTGGGTTTGGTTCTGGGTACTGCCTGTGTGGAGTTTCTGCCGGGTGCTCTGGTTTCCTCCCACAGCCAAAGACTTGCAGCTTGATAGGCAAATTGGCCATTGTAAATTGTTCCTCGTGTTGTTAGGAGAATTGTGGGGATGTAGTAGGGAATATAGGATTAATGTAGGATTAGTATAAATGGGTAGTTGTTGGTTGGCACAGACTCAGTGGGCCGAAGGGCCTGTTTCAGTGCTGTATCTCTCTATGACCTCCAACTGGATTTTGTGGAGGAGGCAGAGCTTCTGCCATCAGGCTAAAAAGGAGGGGGAACCCTACCTCAGCCTTTTCAGGCACAGCCCCCGCCCACCTCCCAGCATGATCCTCTGTTGTTCCAGAGGCAATGTTTCTGGCGCTGGGACACCTGTCCCTTTAAGGACAGGGTAGTTGCCTCCAAGAGCTGCTGGACAATCACAGGGCCTGCAGTTCAGCAGTATAGGCAGCACCACCACTAGCGATGGTCACTGCCAGTACTGCAGTGGCCTTGGACCGAAGCCCAGCACTGGAAACTCGGACCTCAGGTAAGTGAAGCCCTGGTGAGGCGGGGTGAGAATGTGGGCGGTATGGCCAGGGGGAGGGGGTGCAAAGTAGTGGAGATTTTGCTGGCAGGGTTCTTCCATAGGCTACAAATGCCCACAAAGGAAAGACACCCTCAGACGTCCATAGGGAGGTGCCCTCCCTGCGTGACAGAGGCCCCACCCCCCCACCACAAAGTTGCAGCGGGAAGAGGCCTGTAAGTGTCTGGTAATAGGCCACTTAAGGGCCTCAATTGACCTCTTGGCAGGAAAGCTGTCGTCAGCCTATCCCGTCCCGTCAAAATTGCTTGGCGACAGGGCAGCCCCCACATCCCATCGCGATTCGATGGCCCCTACCCCTGGCATGCACCCCCGCCTCAGGGGGCTCCATAATATCCAGCCCCTCATCGTTTCAGGCTAGTGTAAGCAGACCTTTAGGGGCGGGCCAGCTTTAAGCTACTCTTTAAGCATGGACATTGAGTATTTAAAAGAAAGTCAGAATTTTATGCTGATTACAAAAGTAAAATAGGTTACGCAGAAGGCTTAGTAGGTAAAGGCATTATTGTCATAGAGACCAGAAGTGAAAGTCTCTTGTTGAATTGTGTTGGATGGATTGCGTCCTGCTATCTTTCCTGTGGTCATTCTTTAGAATTAAGCCAAGGCAGTGAGTGTCGTCAGCCTTTTCAAACATCAGGGCAATTCCACATCATCCGATCTTACACCCTCCAAAAACCTAGGCTCATCCAAAACTCTGCTGCCTCTATCCTAACTCACCGAGCTCGATCTAACCATCACCCCAGTGCTTGCTACCTACATTGTCTGACGATCCACTAACAACTCGATTTTAAAATTCTCACCCTTGTTGCCAAATCACTCCACAGCCTTTCCCCCTTATCTCTGCAACCTCCTCCAGTCATAAAACATTTTAAGAACTCTGCGTTCCTCCGACTCTGGCATCTGTGCATTGCTTACTTCCTTCATCCCACCATCGGCCGCTGTGCCCTAAGTTATTGAATTCCCTACCTAAACATCACCGTCTCGTCCCTTAAGAAATTCCCTGAAACCAACCTCATCAACCCAGCTGTTGGTCACCTGTCCTAATGTCTCCTTGTTTGGTTCAGTGTCAATTTTTGCCCGATTCTGCTCCTGTGAAGCACCTTGGGAGGTTTTACTGCAAGTAAATGCAAATACATATAGATGCAAATTGTTGATATTTTTGTTATCACAGCTGAGTCAATCGTGTCCTCATTCAACATCAGTACAGATACTTTCTAGAAAAAGGCAGTAGGAGCCCTGACTGAATTTACTTTTTCTCTTCTCTATCAGCCTTGGGAATTGTCGTATTCTGTCTGTGAACTCAGTACGTACTAGAATGCAATCAAATGTTCTCACAAATAATTTTATATTTGTTACTTTTTTTCAGACTATGGAACAAAATGGTGGCATGTAAGACAATTCCTGCATATTATCAACTGAGTGATGTCAAGCAGAGCCATTCACCTGCTGTGTTTTAACCAAAACTGTCAATAAATATAGAATGATCTGATTTAACCTGTGCTTGTTTCATTTTTCCTTTGCCACCATGTGATTTGCTTTTTTGATAAAAAACAGAATTTTAAATATTCCAACATTTGGGATTCTGCTCCAACTTTCCAGCACTGTTATGTAGAGAAGCGAGTTTCCCAGTATGTCCCAGTGTCAGGCTAAATTACAGACAGGGTTCACTGTGACAAATTATAAATTGCCTCCTGACACTAGCTGCATAAAGCTAATGGAGTACAAACTGTAGATCAAATATCACTCCTTTGGTGTGTCTCACTATCACTCTGTGTAGTAATTGACCAATTAAACAGGGCGATCTCACTACTGGCTGCCAGCAGGCCCCCACAACCCCCCCAGCTCAGTAAAGGGTACAGACGAACCTATGAATTAGGGGCAAGTGGAGGCCATTCGGCCCCCCAAGTCGCTCCGCCATTTGATTCGATCACGGCTGATCTGATTCCGGCCTCAGCTCAATCAAGAATCTACCTAGCTGAGCCTTAAACATATTCAATGACCCTTCCTCCCTTGCTCTCTGGGGAAGAGAATTCCAAAGACTAACAACCCTCTGAATGAAAAAAATTCTCCTCATTTCCATCTTAAATGGGACACACCTAAGTTTTAAACTGCATCCCCTAATTTTAGTCTCTCTCATAAGGGGAAACATTGGGCTGGATTTTAAGAGCCTGCCGCTGGGAGTGGTGGCAAGCTAAAAGAATGGCAGCCCGCAAGCCTGAGTGCCCCGATCTCCCGTGCGGTGGCTCATTTAAATAGCCGGAGCAGCACTGCCGTGCGGTGGCTCATTTAAATAGCGGTGGAGCTGCCACAGAGTCTCGCTGCTGCCAGGAGGATCGGGCCAGGCCCTCCCGGCCTCCGTGGCGGGCCACTGCTGGAACGATCTTCCAGCCCCCTCGGCCAAGGAGCCCGACTTTGTCGGCTTAGTAAAATCCAGCCCATCCTCTCAGCATCCACCCTGTCAAGTCCCTTCAGATTCTTATATGTTTTAATAAGATCACCTCTCATCCGTGTAAACTCCAGTGGATACAGGCCCAACCAATTCAATCATCCCTCATAAGAAAACCCCTTCATCCCAGCAATCAGTTGACTGAACCTTCTCTGAACTGCTTCTAATGCAATTATATCCTTGATTAAGTAAGGATACCAAAACTGTACACAATACTGCTGATGTGGTCTCATCAATGCCCTGTACAACTGCAGCAAAATTTCCCCACTTTTAAAAAAGCATAATACTGCAGATGTTGGAAATCTGAAAAAAAATCAAGAAATGCTGGAAATACTCAGCAGGTCTGTCAGCATGTGTGGAGAGAGAAGCAGAGTTAACGTTTCAAGTCAGTCACTGAAGAAGGGTCATTGACCTGAAATTTCCCTACTTTTATATTCCATTCCCCATGCAATAAACAACAACATTGCACTTGCCTTCCTAATCACTCGCTGTGCCTGCCAATGAACTTTTATGGAATCATGTACCAGGACATCCAGATCCCTCTGTACCACCGAGTTCTGCAATCTCTCTCCATTTAAATCATATACTGCTTTTCCATTCTTCCTGCCAAAGTGGAGCAGTTCACATTTTCCCACATTGTACTCCATCTGCCAAATTTTTGCCCACGCACTTAACCTATTTATATCACCTTGCAGACTTTTGGGGGGAATTTTATGTTCTCCTCCACAGCAAGTTTGAAAGCAGGGAAAGCAAATAGTCAGGTGGGCTGTTGGCGGGGGGAACCCCATCACCTTACCGCCTCTACCAAAATTAAGTCTGGGGCGGGAAGGCCTGTGAACAGACTTCCCACTTCCGACTCAATTGATGCCCTTAACTGGGCAAATAATACCCAATTAAGGGCCTCAACCAGCTGCCGCTGCAATTAGCCATGCAGCGGATGGCCCTGTCGCCACATGGAAGCATGACAGGAAAAACCATGAGAGCTGCTTGCTGGCTCCGGTGGGTGGAGAGTTCCCTCATTAAAAGGCACTTGTAGTGCTTAAACGAGGGACCCGGCATTAGTAAGTGAGGAGAAAGCTGATAGCCACCCGCTTGCCTTTTCTACCGACCCCCATACAGCCCCTTTCCTGTGAAGCCCACCCCGCAAGACCCCATCCTACCTTACCTACCTGTGGCTGCGCCGCTCCTGGGTCTCCGCTGGGTGCTCCACCAGCAGCTGCCAACTCCTCCATGGTAATGCTGCTCAGACAAAGTGCTGCTGGCTTCTGGTTGGGTCCCTGATCCTGTGGAAGACCCAGTGCTGTCCAGTTCAGTGCCTAATTGTGCTGCCTAGCACAGAACAGCCAACGCAGGGCTCTTCGTGTCACTTTTTCCAGATGTCAAGACCCTTGTCACCCAGATAAAATCCTGGCCTTTATGTCCTTTTCATAACTTACTCACCTACCAATCTTTGTGTCATCAGCAAATTTAGTTACCATACATTCAGTCCTTTCATCCATATCATTGATATAGATTGTAAATAGTTGAGGCCCCAGCACTGATCCCTATGACACTCCACAGTGCATCAACCTGAAAATGCCCCATTTATCCCTACTCTCTGCTTCCTGTTAGTTAACCAATCATCTATCCATGGTAATATGCTATCCCCTAGACCACGAGCTCTTATTTTGTGTCGTGACCTTTCATGTGTAGACTGCATATGAATTTTTCCCTCTATCCACCTTGCTTGTTACTTCCTCAAAGACCTCTAAAAATTATTAAAACACGATTTCCCTTTCACAAAGCCATGTTGACTCTGCCTGATTGCATTAAAAGCTTCTAGATTCCCTGCAAAACCTCCTTAATAATAGATTCTAGCATTTTCCTATGAAAAATGTTAGGCTAACTGGCTTGTAGTTTCCTGCTTTCTGTTTCCCTCCTTTCTTGAAAGGAAGACTTATATTCGCTGCTTTACAATCTGATGGGACCTTTCCAGAATCTAGGGAATTTTGGAAAATTACTGTCAATGCATCCATGATCCTAACAGCTACTTCTTTTAAGAGCCTTGGATGCAGGCTATCAGGTCCTGGGGACTTGTCAGCCTTTAGTTCTAATAATTTTCTCAGTACCCTTTCCCTGATGATTGTAATTGTTTTAAGTTCCTCCCTTCCTTTCACCTCTTGATTTATAAGTCTTTCTGGAATGTAATATGTGTCTTCTACAGTTGAGATAGTCACAAAATATCTGTTCAACACTTCCAACATTCCATTATTTCCCATTATTAATTTACCAGACTCACTTTCTAGAGGACCAACGCTTAATTTAGTTACTCTTTCCCTTTATAAGAACCTATAGAAACTCCCACTTTGATATTTCTACCTACCACTAATCTTCGCAGAATTGTACACTTTTTCTTTCAGTTTGATACTGTACTGGACTTCCTTAGATAGCACAGATGGTGCATCCTTCTCAGTCTTTCTTTTTCACTAGAGTGTATCTTTGCTGAGAGTTCTGAAATATTTCCTTCAATGTCTGCCACTGCATCTCTATTGTTCTACCCTTGAACCTAATTTCGCAGTTCACTTTAGCCAGCTTTGCCTTTATACCCTTGTAATTGCCTTTATTTAAGTTTAAAACCCAAGTCTTAGACCCACACTTCTCACCCTCAAACTGAATGCAAAATTCAATCATGTTATGATCACCGCTACCTAGAGACTCCTTTACTATGAGGTCATTAATTAATTCTGCCCCATTGCACATTACCAAGTTTGGAATAGCCCGCTGTCTGGTTGGTGCTGGAAACGTGCTGCCGAATGCACTCTATGAACTCATCTTCCAGGATACTTTTCCAATCTTATTTGTCTAATCTACATTAAAATCACTCATGATCATTGCTGTATCTTTTTTATAAATCCCCATCATGTTTCTTTTTATTTGTTCATGGGATGTGGGCATCGCTGGCCAGGCCAGCATTTATTGCCCACCCTGAAATCCCCTCGAGAAGGGGATTGAACTGCTGCAGTCCATGTTGAGTAGGTACACACACAGTGCTGTTAGGAAGGGAGTTCCAGGATTTTGACCCAGCAACAGTGAAGAAACGGCATATAGTTCCAAGTCAGGATGGGGTGTGGCTTGGTGGGGAGCTTGCAGGTGGTGATGTTCCCATGCATCTGCTGCCCTTGTCCTTCTAGATGGTAGAGGTCACGGGTTTGGAAGGTGCTGTCTAAGGAGCCTTGGTGTGTTGCTGCAGTGCATCTTGTAGATGGTACACACCGCTGCCGCTGTGCGTCGTTGATGGAGGGAGTGAATGTTTGTGGATCGGGTGCCAATCAAGCGGGCTGCTTTGTCCTGGATGGTGTCGAGCTTCATGCGTGTTGTAGGAGCTGCACCCATCCAGGCAAGTGGACAGTATTCCATCACACTCCTGACTTGTGCCTTGGAGATGGTGGACAGGCTTTGAGGAGTCAGCAAGTGAGTTCCTCGCCGTAGGATTCCTAGCTTCTGACCTGCTCTTTCTATTTATATGGCTACTCCAGTTCAGTTTCTGGTCAATGATAACCCCCAGGATGTTGATAGTGGGGGATTCAGTGATCGTAATGCCTTTGAATGTCAAGGGAGATGGTTAGATTCTCTCTTGTTTGAGATGGTCATTGCCTGGCACTTGTGTGGTGCGAATTTTACTTGCCACTTATCAGCCCAAGCCTGGATATTGTCTGGATCTTGCTGCACTTCTACACGGACTGCTTCAGTATCTGAGGAGTAGCGATGGTGCTGAACCCCATTGTGCATCAGCGAACATCCCCACTTCTGACCTTATGATTGAAGGAAGGTCATTGATGAAGCAGCTGAAGATGGTTGGGCCGAGGGCACTACCCTGAGGAACTCCAGCAGTGACGTCCTGGAGCTGAGATGATTGACCTCCAACAACAACAACAACCATCTTCCTTTGCTCCAGATATGGCTCCAACAAGTGTAGAGTTTTCCCCCTAATTCCCATTGACTACAGTTTTGCTAGGGCTCCTTGATGCCATTCTCAGTCAAATGCTGTTTTGATGTCAAGGGCAGTCACTTTCACCTCACCTCTTGAGTTCAGCTCTTTTGTCCATGTTTGAACCAAGACTGTAATGAGGTCCGGAGCTGAGTGGCCCTGGCGGAACCCAAACTGAGCATCAGTGAGCAGGTTATTGCTAAGCATGTGCCGCTTGATGGCACTGTTGACGACACCTTCCATCACTTTACTGATGATTGAGAGTAGACTGATGGGGCGGTAATTGGCCAGGTTAGATTGTCCTGCTTTTTGTGTACAGGACATACCTGGGCAATTTTCCACATTGCCCGGTAGATGCCAGTTTTGTAGTTGTACTGGAACAGCTTGGCTCAGGGCAGAGCAACTTCTGGAACACAGGTCTTCAGTACTGCTGCCAACATATTGTCAGGACCCATAGCCTTTGCAGTATCCAGTGCCTTCAGTCATTTCTTGATATCACGCGGAGTGAATCGAATTGGCTGAGGACTGGCATCTGTGATGCTGGGGACTTTAGGAGGAGGCCGAGATGGATCAACATCTTGGCACTTCTGACTGAAGATTTTTGCAAGTGCTTCAGACTTATCTTTTGCACTGATGTGCTGGGCTGCTCCATCATTAAGGCTCGGGATATTTGTGGAGCCACCTCCTCCAGTTAGTTGTTTAATTGTCCACTACCATTCACAGCTGGATGTGGCAGGACTGCTGAGCTTAGGTCTGATCCATTGGTTATGGGATTGCTTAGCTCTGTCTATCGCATGCTGCTTACGCAGCTTGGCATGCAAGTAGTCCTGAGTTATAGCTTCACCAGGTTGACACCTCATTTTCAGGTATATCTGGTGCTGCTCCTGGCATGGCCTCCTGCACTTTTCACTGAACCAGGGTTGGCCTCCCTGCTTGATGGTAATGGTAGAGTGGGGGATATGCCAGGCCACGAGATTACAGATTGTGGTTGAGTACAATCCTGTTGCTACTGATGACCTACAGTGTCTCATGGGTGCCCAGTTTTGCATTGCTAGATCTGTTTGAAATCTATCCCATTTAGCACGGTGGTCGTGCCACACAACACGATGGAGGGTATCCTCAATGTGAAGGCAGAACTTCGTCTCCAGAAGGACTGTGCGGTGGTTACTCCTACCAATACTGTCATGGAAAGATGTACCTGCGGCACCAGATTGGTGAGGTCAAGTATGTTTTTCTGTCTTGTTGGTTCCCTCACCACCTGTTGCTGATTCAGTCGAGCAGCTATATCCTTTAGGACTAGGCCAGTCGTGGTGCTACCGAGCCACTCTTGGTGATAGACATTTAAGTCCCCCACCCTTGCCACCCAGTGCTTCCTCCAAGTGCTATTCAATATGGAGGGGTATTGATTCATCAGTTGAGGGAGCCCAGTAGGTGGTAATCAGCAGGAGGTTTCCTTGCCCATGTTTGACCTCTTACTCCATATAGTCTGGAGACAATGTTGAGGACTCCCAGGGCAATTCCCTCCCAACTGCATACCACTGTGCCGCCACCACTGCTGGGTCTGTCCCCCCCGTGGGACAGGACATACCCGGGGATGGTGATGTCTGGGAGGTTTGATTAGGTGAGGATGACTATGTCAGGCTGTTGTTTGATTAGTCTGTGGGACAGCTCTTCCAACTTTGGCACAATCCTCCAGCTGTTAGTAAGGGGGACTTTGCAGGGTCGACAGGGCTGGTTTTGCCATTGTCGCTTCTGTTGCCGAGGTTGATGCCGGGTGGTCTGTTTAGTTTCATTCCTTATTGACGTCGCAATGGTTAGATACAATTGAGAGGCTTGCTCAGCCATTTCAGAGGGCAGTTAAATTCAACCACATTGCTATTGGTCTGGAGTCACATGTAGGCCAGCAGATTCCCTTCCCTAAATGGCATTAGTGAACCAGATAGGTTTTTACAACAATCAACAATTGTTTCATGGTCACCATTAGACTATCTTTTCATTCCAGATTTATTAATTGATTTCAAATTCCACCTTCTACTATGGTGGGATGTGAAATAAATATCCCCAAAGCAATACCCTGGGTCTCTGGGTTACTGGCCCAGTGACAATACCAGTATGCCACCACCTCCCCCCGGGAACAGACTGGCCAGGATCTAGGTGTGAGGTCACAAACATATGGCCTCTACATGAAAGGGTTGTCGATGGAGTGAAAGAATTTCCTCACAACTGGCCTTAGCAGATGGGTTAGTGTGCGTGTTTGTGTAAAGGTCACTGACTTGAAATGTTAATTCTGATTCTTTCTCCACAGGTGCTGTCAGACCTGCTGAGTATTTGCAGCATTTTCTGTTTTTATTTCACATTTCCAGCATCTGCAGTATTTTCCTCTTTTTTACAGTACGATATTCAAGGAGTATTTTCAGAACTTAGGGTCTAGGTGGCTAAACGCACGACCACCACTAGGGGCTGGGGGAAACATCATGGGGAATTTTCAGACGCCAGAGTACAAACTCCCTGTCTTTTTCCCATTGACTGGTATTCTGTCCTAAACTCACTGCTTTCTAAATTCTTCATGGAGCCCGAGCAAAATTGAAGGGGAAAAACTCTCCACTGGTTGGAGTCATTTCCAGCACAAAGGAAGATGGTTGTGGTTGTTGGAGGCCAATTATCTCAGCCCAGGATGTCACTGCAGAAGTTCCTCAGGGTACTGTCCTCGACCCAAACATCTTCAGCTGCTTCATCAGTGACCTTCCCTCCAAAATAAGGGCAGAAGTTGTGATGTTCACTGATGATTGCACAGTGTTCAGTCACATTCACAAATCCTCAGATGCTGAAGCAGTCCATGCCCGCATGCAGCAAGACCTGGACAACATTCAGTCTTGGACTGATAAGTGGCAAGTAACAATCACATCACACAAATGACAGGCAACGATCATCTCCAATGAGAGAATCTAACCATAACCCATTAATGTTCAATGGCATTACAATCGCTGAATCCCCCGTCATCAATTTCCTGAGGGTTACCATTGACTAAAAAGTTAACTAGATCAGCATAAAAAACAGTGGCTAAAAGAGCAGGTCAGAGACTGGGAATTCTCCAGTGAGTAACTCACTTCCTGACTCAATAAAGACTTTTCACCATCTGCAAGACACATGTGAGGAGTGTGATGGAATACTTGCCTGGATGAGTACAGCTCCAAAAACAATCAAGACCCTTGACACTATCCAACCTGCTTGATCGGCATCCCATCCAGCACCTTAAACATTCATGTCCTCCACAACCAGCACTAATTGGCAGCAGTGAGTAACATTTACAAAAAAAACTGCACTATCCAAACCCGCAACCTCTACCACCGAGAAGGACATGGGCAGCAGATGCATGGGCACACCGCCACCTGCAAGTTCCCCTCCAAGCCACACACCATTCTGACTTGGAACTATATCACCACTCCCGCACTCTCGTTGAGTCAAAATTATGGAGCTCCCTGCCTAACCGGAATGTGGATGCACCGACACCACATGGACTGCAGGAGTTCAAGAAGGTGGCTCACCACTACCTTCTTAAAGGTAATTAGGGATGGGCAACAAATGCTGGCCTTGCCAGTGACAACCATATGCCATGAATGGATTAAAAAAAAAACAATTGTTAACCAGTGCCTCCATTTCGGCAGGAAAAAAAAATTGCATTTCTATAACACCTTTCATGACCACCAGATATCCCAAAGCACTTTACACCAAATGAAGAAATTGTTTTTTGAAGCGTAGACACTGTTGTAATGTGGGAAATGTGGCAGTCAATTTACACACTGCAAATTTCTAAAAACAGCAATGTGATAATGACCAGATAATTTGTTTTTATTAGTTAGTTGAAGAATAAATATTGACCTGGACACTGGCGATAACTCTCCTGCTCTTTTTCAAAATAGTGCCATGAGATCCTTTTATGTCCTCCTGAGAGTGCAGACAGAGCCTCGGTTCAACGTCTCATCCAAAGGACTGTACCTGACAGTGAGTTAAATGATCTCAGGTGGGATAACAGTAGGAGCATTACATTCAGCCTCACCTTCCGGGGGAAACAAATAGACCATGTTTCCTGTTCCTGATCATTGTCCCCACTCTGGTGAAAATAGATATAGGAGGTTTACCAGCACCTCTCTAAGGACATCCCATTGTGACTTCAAGGGAGTAGGGGGAAAAGTTGGAAAGGGATGTAACATTTTAGGGATGTTTGTATTTCAATTTGAATTGTAGTGAAGACCGATGTAAAATACCTGATCAATTCATCTGCCATCTCCTTATTATTAATTCTTAATTCCCCAGATTCACTTTCTATAAGACCAGCATTCACTTCATTAATTCTTTTTTAACTATCGATAGAAACTCTTACAATCTGTCTTTATATTTCCAGCCAGCTTTCTATCGTACTTTTTAGTTTAGTTTAGAGATACAGCACTGAAACAGGCCCTTCGGCCCACCGAGTCTGTGCCGACCATCAAACACCCATTTATACTAATCCTACACTAATCCCATATTCCTACCACATCCCCACCTGTCCCTATATTTCCCTACCACCTACCGATACTAGGGGCAATTTTTTTATAATGGCCAATTAACCTATCAACCTGCAAGTCTTTGGCATGTGGGAGGAAACCGGAGCACCCGGAGGAAACCCACGCAAACACAGGGAGAACTTGCAAACTCCACACAGGCAGTACCCAGAATTGAACCCGGGTCACTGGAGCTGTGAGGCTGCGGTGCTAACCACTGCGCCACTGTGCCGCCCATTTTACCTTCCTTATCAATCTTTTAGTCAATCTTTGCTGTTTTTATATTCTGTCCAATCTCAAACAAAGAACAAAGAACAAAGAACAGTACAGCACAGGAACAGGCCATTCGGCCCTCCAAGCCTGCGCCGATCTTGATGCCTGCCTAAACTACCACCTTCTGCACTCCGGGCTCCGTATCCCTCTATTCCCATCCTATTCATGTATTTGTCAACATGCCTCTTAAACTTTTGTATGGTACCTGCTTCCACCACCTCCCCCGGCAGCAAGTTCCAGGCATTCACCACCCTCTGTGTAAAGAACTTGCCTCGCACATCCCCTCTAAACTTTGCCCCTCTCACCTTAAACCTATGTCCCCAGTAACTGACTCTTCCACCCTGGGAAAAAGCTTCTGACTATCCACTCTGTCCATGCCGCTTATAACTTTGTAAACCTCTATCAGGTCGCCCATCCACCTCCGTCGTTCCAGTGAAAACAATCCGAGTTTATCCAACCTCTCCTCATAGCTAATGCCCCTCAGACCAGGCAACATCCTGGTAAACCTCTTCTGTACCCTCTCCAAAGCTTCCACGTCCTTTTGGTAGTGTGGCGACCAGAATTGCACGCAATATTCTAAGTGTGGCCTCACTAAAGTTCTGTACAGCTGCAGCATGGCTTGCCTATTTTTATACTCTATGCCCCGACCGATGAAGGCAAGCATGCCGTATGCCTTCTTGACCACCTGATCCACCTGCGTTGCCACTTTCAGTGACCTGTGGACAAGTACACCCAGATCTCTCTGCCTGTCAATACTCCTAAGGGTTCTGCCATTTACTGTATACTTCCCACCTGCATTAGACCTTCCAAAATGCATTACCTCACATTTGTCCGGATTAAACTCCATCTGCCATTTCTCCACCCAAGTCTCCAACCAATCTATATCCTGCTGTATCCTCTGACAATCCTCATCACTATCCGCAACTCCACCAACCTTTGTGTCGTCCGCAAACTTACTAATCAGACCAGCTACGTTTTCCTCCAAACCATTTATATATACTACAAAGAGCAAAGGTCCCAGCACTGATCCCTGTGGAACACCACTTGTCACATCCCTCCATTCAGAAAAGCACCCTTCCACTGCTACCCTCTGTCTTCTATGACTGAGCCAGTTCTGTATCCATCTTGCCAAGCTCCCCTCTGATCCCATGTGACTTCACCTTTTGTATCAGTCTGACATGAGGGACCTTGTCAAAGGCTTTACTGAACTCCATATAGATAACATCCACTGCCCTTCCTTCATCAATCATCTTCGTCATTTCTTCAAAAAACTCAATCAAATTAGTGAGACACGACATCCCCTTCACAAAACCATGCTGCCTCTCGCTAATAAGTCCGTTTGTTTCCAAATGGGAGTAAATCCTGTCCCGAAGAATCCTCTCTAATAATTTCCCTACCACTGACGTAAAGCTCACCGGCCTATAATTTCCTGGATTATCCTTGCTACCCTTCTTAAACAAAGGAACAACATTGGCTATTCTCCAGTCCTCTGGGACCTCACCTGTAGCAAATGAGGATGCAAAGATTTCTGTCAAGGCCCCAGCAATTTCTTCCTTTGCCTCCCTCAGTATTCTGGGGTAGATCCCATCAGGCCCTGGGGACTTATCTACCCTAATGCTTTGCAAGACACCCAACACCTCCTCCTTTTTGATAATGAGATGACTGAGACTATCTGCACTCCCTTTCCTCGGCTCATCATCCACCAAGTCCTTCACCTTGGTGAATACTGATGCAAAGTACTCATTTAGTACCTCGCCCATTTCCTCTGGCTCCACACATAGATTCCCTTCTCTGTCCTTGAGTGGGCCAACCCTTTTCCTGGTTACCCTCCTGCTCTTTATATACGTATAAAAAACCTTGGGATTTTCCTTAATCCTGGTTGCCAATGACTTCTCATAACCCCTTTTAGCCCTCCTGATTCCTTGCTTAAGTTCCTTCCTACTGTCTTATATTCCTCAAGGGATTCGTCTGTTCCTAGCCTTCCAGCCCTTACGAATGCTTCCTTTTGCTTTTTGACGAGGCTCACAATATCCCGCGTTATCCAAGGTTCCCGAAACTTGCCAAACTTATCCTTCTTCCTCACAGGAACGTGCTGGTCCTGGATTCTAATCAACTGACGTTTGAAAGACTCCCACATGTCAGATGTTGATTTACCCTCAAACAGCCGCCCCCAATCGAAATTCTTCAGTTCCTGCCTAATATTGTTATAATTAGCCTTCCCCAAATTTAGCACCTTCACCCAAGGACTACTCTTATCCTTATCCACAAGTACCTTAAAACTTATGGAATTATGGTCACGGTTCCCGAAATGCTCCCCTACTGAAACTTCGACCACCTGGCCGGGCTCATTCCCCAATACCAGTTCCAGTATGGCCCCATCCCTAGTTGGACTATCTACATATTGTTTCAGGAAGCCCTCCTGGATGCTCCTTACATATTCTGCCCCATCCAAGCCCCTAGCATTGTGAGTCCCAGTCAATATAGGGGAAGTTAAAATCACCCACCACTACAACCCTGTTACCTATACATCTTTCCAAAATCTGTCTACATATCTGCTCCTCTACCTCCCGCTGGCTGTTGGGAGGCCTGTAGTAAACCCCCAACATCGTGACTGCAGCCTTCCTGTTCCTGAGCTCCACCCATATTGTTTTGCTGCATGACCCCTCCGAGGTGTCTTCCCACAGTACAGCTGTGATATTCTCCTTAGCCAGTAATGCAACTCCCCCACCCCTTTTACATCCCCCTCTATCCCGCCTGAAGCTTCTAAATCCTGGAACATTTAGCTGCCAATCCTGTCCTTCCCTCAACCAAGTCTCTGTAATAGCAACAACATCATAGTTCCAAGTACTAATCCAAGCTCTAAGTTCATCTGCCTTACCTGTTATACTTCGTGCATTGAAACAAATGCACTTCAGACTACCAGTCCTGCTGTGCTCCGCAACATCTCCCTGCCTGCTCTTCCTCTTAGTCTTACTGGTCTTATTTACCAGTTCCCCCTCATTTATTTCACTTGCTGTCCTACTGCTCTGGTTCCCACCCCCCTGCCACACTAGTTTAAACCCTCCCGAATGACGCTTGCAAACCTCGCAGCCAGGATATTTGTGCCCCTCCAGTTGAGATGCAACCCGTCCTTCTTGTACAGGTCCCATCTGTCCCTGAAGAGATCCCAATGGTCCAGATATCTGAAACCCTCCCTTCTATACCAGCTGTTCAGCCACGTGTTTAGCTGCACTATCTTCCTATTTCTAGCCTCACTGGCACGTGGCAGAGGGAGTAATCCTGAGATTACAACCCTCGAGTTCCTGTCTTTTAACTTTCTACCTAACTCCCTAAACTCCCCCTGCAGGACCTCATGACTCTTCCTGCCTTTGTCGTTGGTACCGATGTGTACCACAACCTCTGGCTGTTCACCCTCCTCCTTCAGAATGCCCCCTGTCCGTTCCGAGACATCCTTGACCCTGGCACCAGGGAGGCAACATACCATCCTGGAGTCTCTTTCACGTCCACAGAAGCGCCTATCTGTGCCCCTGACTGTACAGTCCCCCATAACTATTGCTCTTCTGCGCTTTGTCCCTCCCTGCTGAACAACAGTGCAAGCTGTATGATCTACCATCCATATTTGCGCAATTATATGCTTTTACTTTAAGTTTGATACCATCTTTAACTGTCTTAGTTCATCACGGATGGCGGGTCGCCCCCTTGGAATTTTTCTTTCTCATTGGAATGTATCTATTCTGTTTATTCTGAAATATCCCCTTAAATGTCTGCCACTGCATCTCTATTGACCTATCCCTTAACCTAATTTGCCTGATTACTTTAGTCAGCTCTGCTTTCATACCCTCATAATTGCATTTATTTAAGTTTAAAATACTGGTCTTGGAACCATTCTTCTCTCCCTCAAACTGAATGTAAAATTCATTCACATTATGATTGCTGCTTGCAAGGGGTGCCTTAACTATGCGATCATTTATTAATCCTATCTCGTTGCACAATACCAGTTCTAGTATAGCCTGCTCTCTAGTTGGCTCCAGAATGTACTATTCCAAGAAATTATCCCGAAAACATTCTATGTATTCCTCATCTAGGCTACATCTGCCCATCTGATTTTTCCAGTCCATATATAGGCGAAAATCCCCCATGATTATCACCGTACCTTTCTAACAGCTCCATCCTCCAGTGTGGTTAACGTTAGGTGACCTGTTCACCACATCCACAAGTGATTTTTGCCTTTATGATTTCTCATCTCTACCCAAACTGCTTCTGCATCCTGGTTTCCTGAACTTAGGTCATCCCTCTATTGTGCTAACACCATCATTAATTAACAGAGCCACCCCTCCACCTTTTCCGAGATTCCTCTCCTTCCTAAATTCAGGTCCCTATATATGTCACTCCACAGCCATGACTCTATACTGGCTATCAGATAGTACATATTTATTTCTATTTGCGCTCTCAGTATGCCACTGCATTTTACACCTATGAAGTGCAGTCACTCCTTTAGTGTAGGAAATGCAACAGATAATTTGCACACTGCAACATCTCATAATCAGCAATGACTTAATGACCAGAGAATTTTTTAGTGATGTAGGTTGAGGAATAAATATTGGTCAGGACACTGTGGGAATCTTCCCTGCTCTTCTTCAAATACTGTCATGTGATAACTTACACCCCTTAGTACTAATGAGTAAGTGCTGGTCTACATTATGTGCTCATGTCTCTGGACTGGAGCTTTCATCCACAACCTTCTGCCTCAGCAGTGAAATTACTAAACTGATCAAAGGCTGAGACCTGGCTCAGGCACCATCAGGAAATGACTGTGTAAATAATGGGCTGCTGCATTGTCAGAAATTGTGATGAGGTTAAACTGAGGTTCGGCCTGTCTGATAAAATGATGTTAAAGCTGGGAAGATGGTACAGATGGTATTCTGGAAGAATAGAAACAAATGGGCTGAAGATCCTTGTTCATTCAAATTGATTCTGTGATCTGGTGCTCTCTGTCTGGCCAGGTGGCATCTATGGAAGCCCCAATTTACCATGAGCCCACAGGACAGAGAGAGAAATTGGAAAAGGAACAAAAAAAACTATTTATTAACTCATATTCCAGATACACTAGAATATTTTGGGTATTAAACATTGCTGAGTGGCTTTCCATTATACACAGGTGTAGTTTTCCCTATTACACAAGAAAAGAGATATTGTGAACGTGGCACTGTAAAACTGGAAGAGTTTCAAATATTAAGTGGAAATGTACCAAATTTAAAAAGTACTGGAACATCGTTTGCTACATTGAGATTATCCGAGGCCCGAGAGTCAGTTCGTAGCATAGCTGAATTAGTTAGGATCTGCCATAAAGGACAAAGTCTCTGACCTTGTGGTGGTGGACAGGAGTCCAGTGGCAATGGGTAGATCCTCTGTCTGTTTACCCCGATAGCATCTGCTTGTTCACTAATTTTATTCTCAGGGTGTTGCTGATGAGGCCGACATTTATCACCCATTTGTAATTGCTCTGAGAAGCTGGTAGTGGGTCTTCTTGAACCATTGCAGTGGTTTAATACAAATTAATGTCTAGGTAGACCACAGCAAAGGATAGTTAAGAGTAAACAACAGTATTTTTTCAATACTGGGGTGACATATAGAACATATTGAGTAAGGCCAGTGGGTTTCGTTCCCTAAAGGACATAAGTAAGTCAATTGGTTATTTAGAATGATCTAACAGCTTCGTGATAACTTTGATAGTTACCAGTTGTTTATTTCTCAATTTTTCTTTCACAGATTTCACATTTTCAAATTGTCACATTAGGATTTGAACTCACAGTGGAGGTAATTTAGATTTTAGGCAATATTGTCAATGGAAACCAAAATCATGAGAGACATTTAACGGCTGGCCAAGCTGATATTATTTTACACAATGGGCTGCATTTTCTATGTCCACTGCCGAAATCGGCGTCGGATTTAAATTTCGGCGGTCCTCCCACGTGGACTGCATGTCGTGAGGCGGCTGCAATATTAAACGCAGCGAATCATTTAAATTCTGGGGTGGACCATCCTCCTGATGATGTGGAGAGGGTGGGAGGTCCACCCCCACCATTACGCAGGCCCTGACGCCATTTTTAAAGGGCTTCGAGCCCTTCCATTTTATTTTAATATTTAAAGACACAGTGATTTGAAATTGTTGTGAAAAAATTAACTAAATGTGTCTAGCCCCTCTCCCATCCACTCCGCCCCCCCCCCCAGAATCACAGACTTCATTCCTTGCTCTCCACCTGCAAACCCCCCCTAAATTGCGTACCGTGTTCACCTGACCTTTCCCCTCCCCAAACATCATGATCTGTGCACTTTGCTCCTGCCCACAATTCCCTACACCAAGCGGAGGAGTTTGCCCTGCTTCTCGAAGCCCCCCACCCCGCAGTGAGATACTTATCTGCTTGTCCCTCCCCATCAGTGTCCCACATCAGATCCTCAGAAGGCACGTGAGTGTCGGCCATCTGCACCAATATGGCACCAGAGAACAGACGGCAGGAGCAAGCAAGTACTTAATTCATTGATTTAAATAAATTTAACTATGCAAATTTGGCTCCCGTTGCCGAGTGTCGAGGTGCGTGGCGGGCCTCAGCCGGAGGCATTTTCCAGCCCCCCGCCACAACCCTCAACGTCAGAGGGGTTGTTAAATCTAGTCCAATACTCTAAAGTCAAAATTACCCCTCCATACTCCCGTTATTAATCCAGGCCTTTGGATAGCTAGTCCAGTAACATAACCACTACATGGCAGTATTGGTGTCAGGTGTTAAGTTCATGGATACCCTGATTTAAGGCATTTGTCCTCTAGATTTTCTCCCACAACAATGAAACATTTGACCTGCTTTGTGCTTACCCAACTTCCATACATACTCAGTCACAAGAACCAAGGTTGCACACTAGAGTTCTATTCAGGCTCAAACCATTCCAACAGCATAATATTTATCTTTGTTTAGACTTACAGCACTGAAACAGGCCCTTCGGCCCACCGAGTCTGTGCCGATCATGAACCACCCATTTATACTAATCCTACACTAATCCCATATTCCTACCACATCCCCACCTTCCCTATATTCCCCTACCACCTACCTATACTAGGGGAAATTTATAATGGCCAATTTACCTATCAATCTGCAAGTCTTTGGCTGTGGGAGGAAACCGGAGCACCCAGCGAAAACCCACGCGGTCACAGGGAGAACTTGCAAACTCCGCACAGACAGTACCCAGAATTGAACCCGGATCGCTGGAGCTGTGATGCTAACCACTGCACCACTGTGCTGCCATAAAACGTGAGATTATGCTCATTAGCATTAGTTTTTTTTATAAGTTAGTGTGCTTTAATCTCTGAAAGCAAATGCAACACTCAGTATGATACTGTGCCACATAAACAAGAAAGGCATCAGGTCCAATTTCAATCCTGTGCTAAGTTAAATGATCTCAGGTGGGAGCGCTAAGCTTAACTTCACCTTCCAGGGAGAAACAAATAGACATGGATCCTGTTCCCGATCACTGTTCCATAAGCTAGAAAATGTGCGTCTGTGAGCAGTGATTGAGGATGGAGTGGATCCCACTCTGATGAAAATAGACATAGGAGGGTTACCAGCATCTCAATAAGCACGCCCCATTGTGAGTCAGTAACATCAAGAGATAGGGGTGAAAGTCGGGAACGGATATAAAATTTTAGGGAGGTTTTAATTTCACTTTGAAATGCAAGGGCAGAATCTGCTAATGGGATCACCCACACCAGAAGGGACAGAAGGCAAGGAAAGGGGAATGAATTTGGTCTTGGACAGTAGTGAAAAACAACTTCAAAGGGGAAACAAAAATCAAGCTTGGTGTAAAATGGCCTGCTGATTCACTATCACCCATTTTGTTCTATCACCCAAGACCCCCATAATCGCTACAATTTTTGTCATGACAAATCATTTGTCTGATATACTGTTTAATATTCATTGACCTGTATATTATATTAGCGACAGCAATGGTAGGGAGTGAGCCTTAAATTACCATTTTGAGAACAGTCCATGAGGCTGATTCATATTACGAGCCTTGCCTTCGATTTCTATTGCTGCCTTTTTTGCAGTCTTGCCGATGTCCTTTGGCTCTTCAGTGGCTGGCTTTGTGAACAGGATTGGGCTGGTGCCTGTCTGTCTCATGTTGTAACATGGTGCTATAGAGGATTTTGCCAGATTGTTCTTAGAGTTTAACCCCTTGATGTTTTACTTGTCAAATAAACAGACAGCGACAGGTTTTCTTATAGGTTTAAAACAGAAGATTAGTTATTTATTGAGAAATATGCCTTATCCCAAAATTGTCGCAATCGCATCCACTTACGCATTCATTTGTGTGCACACACATATCACATATATGGTCTCACACACACATATACACACATACACAAGAGACAGGTAGAGAGAAAAAGGGGTAAGTGGTTTTACTTGGGGTAGGTTTTGGGGATCACAGTAAACCTGTTGAATTCTCTCAGAAGTCAAGTTCTCGTTGGATGCAGGCCTGAGGTATTTGAGGTTTCTCTCTTGGTTAAAATTTCAGTTGAAGACAGTGGATCACGTCTAATTCACTGCTGCATCAGTAAAGATGTAGAATTCTACAGCAGGGCATTTCCATTCTGGCTTGCTGGATTTCTTCAAGCCCTTAGCTGGAAACAAGCTTCTGGGCGATGCTTCTTTCTGGATGTCTTCCTCTCTCTCTGTTCAGGGAGCTACCTCTATTGTCAAAAATGGTTTCACAACTTTGCCTGGTGGTATAGATGGTATTCAGGAAGAATAGGAATAAATGGGCTGAAGGGCCTTGTTCATTCAAATTGATTCTGTGATCTGGTGCTCTCTGTCTGATCTGGAAGCCATAATTTACCATGAGCCCACAGGACAGAGGGAGAAATTGGAAAAGCAACAAAAAAAAACAATTTATCAACTCATATTCCAGATACACCAGAAGCTGTCTGCTTTTAAACATTGCTGAGTGGCTTTCCATTAAACACAGGTGCAGGTTTCCTTGTTACACAACTGATAAACTGGAATAGATTCAAATATTAAGTGGAAATGTACCAAATTAAAACAAGTATTGGAACATGGTTTGCTACATTGAGAATATCAGAGGCCTGAGAGTCAGTTCGTAGCATAGCTGAATTAGTTAAGATCTGCCATGAAGGACAAAGTCTCTGACCCTGGAGTGGTGGACAGGAGTCCAGTGGCAATGGGTAGATCCTCCGTCTGTTTACCCTGATTGTTCATTAATTTATTCTCAGGATGTGGGTGTTGCTGATGAGGCCGACATTTATCATCCATTTCTAATTGCTCTGAGAAGGTGGTAGCGGGTCTTGCACCATTGGCAGTGGTTTAATACAAATGAGAGTCTTGCTAGGCCACAGCAAAGGACTTTTAAGACTCAATTACATTAGTGTGTCAACACTGGAGTCACATATAGACCACAATGAGAAAGGGGTAGGATTCCTCCCTTAAAGGACATTAGTAAGCCAATTGGGTATTTAGAATAACCCAACCGCTTCATGATCATTTTTATCAGTTACCAGTTATCTATTTCTAGAATTATTTATCTAAATTCAAATTCAGAAATTTTCACAGTGAGATCTGAACTCATTGTAAAGGTAATTTTGATTTCAGGCAATACTGTCAATGGAAACCTAAATCAGGAGAAATGTTTAACTGATGGCCGAGCCGATATCGTGTATTTTACACAATACTCTAAAGTCACAATTACCCCTACGTATTCTGTTTGTTAATCCAGGCCTTTGGATAGCTAGTCCACTAACATAACCACGACACAGCAGTATTAGTGTCAGGTGTCGAGTTCATGGGTACCCTGATTTAAGGCATTTGACCTCTAGATTTTCTCCCACATCAATGAAGCATTTGGTTTGTGGTTTGACACCCCAAATTCCTGGAAACTCAGTCACAAGACCCAAGGTTGCACACCAGTGTTCTATTGAGGCTCAAACCATTCCAACAGCATAGTACATGAGTTTATGCTCATTAGTATTGGTGTTTTCTAAGTTATTGTGCCTTAATCTCTGAGATGAAATACACCACTCAGTATGATACTGTTCCACATAATCCCGAAGGGATCAGGTCTGATTTCAAGCCTGTGCTAAGTTAAATGATCTCAGGTGGGATAACAGTCAGAGCACTACATTCAGCCTCACCTTCCGGGGAGAACATGGTTCCTTTCCCCAATCAGTGTCCAGTGATCTTCAGTTAGAAAATGTGTGTCTGTGAACAGTGACTGAGGATTGACTGGCCCCCACTCTGATGAAAATAGATACAGGAGGGTTACCAACTCCTCTGTAAGGACGCCCCATTGTGAGTCAGTGGCATCAAGGGAGTAGGGGTGAAAGTTGGGAACAGATGTAAAATTTTAGGGATGTTTTAATTTCACTTTGAAATGCAAGGGCAGAATCTGCTAATGGGATCACCCACACCAGAATGGAGAGAGGTCGAGAAAAAATGAATGAATTTGGTCTTGGACAGTGGTGAAAAACAGGTGATTGCATTGACTTCAATGGGGAAAAAATCAAGCTTTGTGTAAAATGCTGATTCACTATCACCCATTTTCTGCTATCACCAAAGACCCCCGAAAATCGCTACAATTTCTGTCATGACAAATCACTTGTCCAATATATTGTTTAATATAATATACAGGTCAATGTATATTAGTGATAGCAAGTGGTAGTAAGTGAGCCTTAAATTATCATTTTGAGAATAGTCCATGAGGCCAATTCTTATTACTAGCCTTGACTTCAATTTCTGTAGCTGCCTGTTTTGCAGTGTTGCCGATGTCCTTTGGATCTTCAGTGGCTGGCTTTGTGAGCAAGGTTGGGCTGATATCTGTCTGTCTTGTGCTGTAACATGGTGCTATGGAGGATGTTGCCACTGTGCGGGCAAGCAATTGGTAATACAGTGGGCCATGACTGGCGCGTCATTTATTGCATTGATAACTTTAATGAGCCTGGTCAGTTACACATTTTGCCACAGCCTTTGAATAAAATATTATCCCTTGAAAAGTTGTTACCTTGTATATGGGAACAAAGCTTATCATATGTCACAAACCAAAATGTATATATTTACACGCGGTTGCTTGACAGTTGAGCTTATTTAAGGTGTCAACATGTGGGAGTGACTGTTCTTCACATCAAAGCACCATTTAACCAAGTGTGGCATGAAGGCACCTGAGAAAAATTGAAGTCAGTGGGGATCCAGGGATAACTCTCCACTGGTTGAAGTCATACCTAGCACAAAGGAAGATGGATGTGGTTGTTGAAGGTAATTTTCTCAGCCCCAGGACATCACTGCTGGTGTTCCTCAGGGCAGTTTCCTAAGCCCAACCATCTTCAGCTTCTTCATCAATGATCTTTTCTCCATCATAAGGTGAGAAGTGAGAATGTCAGCTGATGATTGCACAGTGTTCAGTATCATTCGCAATTCCTTATATCTTGAAGCAGTCTGTGCCCACATGCAGTAAAACCTGGGCAACTTTCAGGCTTTAGCTGATAAGTGCCAAGTAACATTCATGCCACACAAGTGCCAGCTAATGACTATCTCCAACAAAAGAGAATCTAACCATCTCCCCTCGACGTTCAACAGCATTGCCATCATTGAATCCCTTATCATCAACATCCTGGGGTTACTATGGACTGAAACTTAACTACCCCAGCCCTATAAATACTGTGGCTATAAGAGCAAGTCAGAGGCTGGGAATTATGCAGCAAGTAACTCACCTCCTGACTCCCCAAAGACTTTCCACCATCTACAAGACACAAGTCAAGATTGTCATGGAATACTCTCCACTTGCCTGAATGAATGCAGCTCCAACAATACTCAGGAAGCTCAACAACATCCAGGACAGAGCAGCCTGCTTGAGCAGCACCTGAAGCATGCACTTCCTCCACCACTGGCATCAGTGGCAGCAGTGTGTACCATCTACAAGATGCACTGCTGCAATGCCAAAGCTCCTTCAATTGTACATTCCAAACCCACGACCTCTACCACCTAGAAGGACAAGGGCAGCAGAAACTTGGGAACACCACCAACTGCAAGTTCCCCTTCAAGCCACACACCATCCTGACTTGGAACTGTATCGCTGTTCCATAGAATCATAGAAAGTTTAAGGCACAGAAAGAGGCCACAACCCATCGTGTCATGACGGCTGAAAAACAATCCACCTATTCTAATCCCATCTTCCAGAATTTGGTCCATAGCCCTGCAGATTATGGCACTGGAGGTGCATATCCAGACTCCTTTTGAATGAGTTGAGGGTCTCTGCCTCAACTACCCTTTCAGGCAGTGAGTTCCAGACCATCACCACCTTCTGGGTGAAAATGTTTTTCCTCATCTCCCCTGTAATTTTTCTACCAATCACCTGAAACCTATGCACCCTCGTCATTTCCTCATCTCCCCTGTAATTTTTCTACCAATCACCTGAAACCTATGCACCGTCGTCATTTCCTCATCTCCCCTGTAATTTTTCTACCAATCACCTGAAATCTATGCACCCTTGTCACTGACCTCTCTGCTAAGGTGAATAGGCCCTTCACCTCCACTGTATCCAGGTCCCTCACAATTTTGTACATCTCATTCAAATCTCCCCTTAGCCTTCTCTGTTCCAATGAGAACAATCCTCAGCCTATCCAATCTTTCCTCATAGATGCATTTTTCCAGTTTGGGCAATATCCTCATAAATCTCCTCTGTACCCTCGCTAGTGAGGTGACCAGAACTGAACACTGTACTCAATTTGTGGCCTAACCAATGAGTTATACAGTTCCAGCATAAGCTCCCTGCTCTTATACTCTATAACTCAGCTAATAAAGTAAAGGATTCCATATGCCTTCTTAACCACCTTATCGACCTGTCCTGCTACCTTCAGGGATCTGTGGACATTCACTCCAAGGTCCCTCACTTCCTCTACACTTCTCAGTATTTTTCCATTTATCGTGTATTCCTTTGCCTTGTTTGACCTCCCCAAATGCATCACCTCACACTTCTCTGGGTTGAATTCTATTTGCCACTTTTCTGCCCATCTGATCAGATCATCAGTATCTTCCTGCATCCTACAGCTATCCTGCTCATTATGTGCGACATGGCCAATCTTTGTGTCGTCTGTCATTGATTCAAAATTTTAGAACACCCTCCCTTACAGCAATGTTGATATACCTAAACCACATGGACTGCAGCAGTTCAAGAAGGTGGTTCATCACTCTCTCCTCAAAATCATTTAGGGATGGGCAACAAATGCTGGCCTCGCCAATAATTAGCTCTGCACTCAATATAATAGTTAGCTGTTAATAAAACTGTTTGCGGTCTTCAACAACCTGGACTCCACGCATCTCATTTATGTTGCATCAGACAACATAAAAAGGAACTCATTACATGATAGTGATCTTCTCATTACATGGTAACAGCTGTGGTGAGAAGACAGAATCTAAGATTGAAGACCACAGGAAAACACCTTTAAAAGCTACCTGCAGCTAAAAGAGAGAAAGTTAAAAGAAATACTGGCCCAAATAGTGTAAAGAGAAAAACTCACCTCCAGCTGTAGAAGATAGAGCTCTGAATGACAAGCTGCAAATCAATCACTGTGATCAGGTGAGTCAGTCGGCCGTCGGTACAGAAATCCCAGTTAAAAAAGAGAAGTCTTGAAGTCCTTAAAAGATTGATTTTTTTTGTCTCCCAAAGGCTCCCTGGGAGGGTAAAAAAATTTGGGGAAGACCTGATCTTTCCCCCAGGCAAATCAGATTGGTGCCATTACAGGAGGTGCCCGAATGCAAAAAGCACGGGAATCCTCCATTCACGCAGCTCACAACTGGAACTATAAAAAGCTAGGAAAAAAAAGCCCATTAAATCACTCAGCATAAGTTATAAAAAAAACTCTTTAAAACCACTCAACCATGAAGCCTATTGAACGTCTGTATAAACAAACTCTAGCATGAAAAAGAACACTTGAAATACCTATTGTGCAACTGTGCAAACAAACAGACAACTGTGCTGGAAGATTGATAAAAAGACAAGCTGCTCCTGTCAATCAAACCAGCCAGTTCTAAAGAACAGAGAATATTTTTCAGGGAAGCAGGACAGAGTCATGAGGCAAGTTCTTACTGTAAGTTTTAAAGCAACAAAAACAGAAGAAAGATGATGATGAGATGAGAGATACAGCACTGAAACAGGCCCTTCGGCCCACCGAGTCTGTGCCGAACATCAACCACCCATTTATACTAATCCTACACTAATCCCATATTCCTACCAAACATCCCCACCTGTCCCTATATTTCCCTACCACCTACCTATACTAGTGACAATTTATAATGGCCAATTTACCTATCAACCTGCAAGTCTTTTGGCTTGTGGGAGGAAACCGGAGCACCCGGAGAAAACCCACGCAGACACAGGGAGAACTTGCAAACTCCACACAGGCAGTACCCGGAATCGAACCCGGGTCCCTGGAGCTGTGAGGCTGCAGTGCTAACCACTGCGCCACTGTGCCAATTTTCCCAGCATGAACTGAAAAGCTTTGAATATCCTTTCCAAGTTCAAACTGTTCTAACAGAGAATGCAATTACATTTTACAGGCCAAATAATTGTAGAACCAGAAAAACAGGCTGTAAAAATAATAATAGTGCTTGGAAATGAGGGAGTGCACTGAATCAATACCTCTGGATTATCTGAACAGGACCAGAAAGATCCCACAGAGATATAGAAAGTACTGGAAGATTAACTCAGATTAAGAGTGAATTTTAGACTTCAACACCTAGAAATGATGTCCTACAGGCAACAGGCATAGGAATCAATAGACCAGTTCATCAGTAGATGCTGTAGCAAAGGCAATTTTTCAGAAGCTGAGCTGTCAGCCCGAAGAATGGTGTTAGTGATCATATCAGCACCCATTGAAGCATTTCAGAAAGACCTCTTGGGGAAAAAGAAAGGTCACAGCATTGATGCACTGCTAGAAGATGACAGAAAATATGAAGCCATTGTAGCTGGACAACAGCACCTGCAAGTACTAGGTACAGGTAACAGTATCGGCACGATAACCATGTTGGAAAGAGCAAACAAGCTGTGTAGTAAGTGTGGTCTGTCCCACTCATGCCAAAATTGCCCTGCATTTCGAGACCTGTGCAAGGTGTGCAGTGCAAAAGGACATTGGGCTTGCCTATGCAGGAATTCTGGCTTGAAAGATACAGTCAGAA
This sequence comes from Heterodontus francisci, assembly GCF_036365525.1. Classification (NCBI taxonomy): domain Eukaryota; kingdom Metazoa; phylum Chordata; class Chondrichthyes; order Heterodontiformes; family Heterodontidae; genus Heterodontus; species Heterodontus francisci. The sequence continues at coordinate 54,457,226 of NC_090375.1, forward strand.
GCCCCGGTAGGACATGAGCCAACAGAAGACAGGTACATCAACTCGGCAACAGCAGCAAGGAAAGTGCCAGAGACCTGTATCAAGGCAAGCTGATACACCAAGTCCACAGCGAAGCAGACCTGATACAAGACTCAGACAAAAGTAGTTCTCAGACAGAAGATGAACAGGCATTTCACATTGTGAACCTTACACATCACACTGATGAAGTCCAACAACTGGAAACTTTCGCCACTATCAACAACACATGCCCAAAGAAAACTGGCAAACATACACTCAAGGTCAAGATTGACACCAGTGCTAGTGCAAATATCCTACCAGTCTGAAACATCAAAGATATGTATCGGAATCGCTGGAAATCAATGATACAACCAACAACTTCCAAGTTTCCGCATACAATGGGTCACCCATCCCTTGCAGTGACACATTAACAATGCAATGCAAATACAGCAAGTCGGCATGGAAACCACAAATGTTCTACTTAGAAGACACAAGCGGACCAGCAGTGGCAGGACTACTAGTGTGTAAGGACCTCAACATCATAGCTATACATGAGAGCATTGCAAAGGGGAAATTTCCAAGGACTGGAACCGACTCACATACTCTGACCAGCATCAAACAGTGCAGATTGGAAATCCAGCAACGGCACAGCTATGCCTTACCTTCACTTCTGCTCTCTAGAGAACCACCAGTACCACAACAAGCCAGAATGGTCAGGTATCCCCACGACACCAAGTACTCTTCCCCTAACAAGTCCTCAACCTGGATTCCCAAGCCTTCAGACACGGAGGATGAGGAGAGACGAAGAACACGCAATGTGCTGAGGAGGCAGAGGAGGAATGAGTTGAGGTGTTGGCCATCGGCTCTTCAAGATGAGGTGCCAGAACTTTCCAAGAATGAGAAGTCCTCAAAGGTGGTCATCTTGAGAAAAGCAACAAAGTATGTTAGTAGGCTGAAGGCAGAGCAACAGAAACTGAATGCAGAAAGGGGGAAACTTCAGAAAAAACAGCAACAGATGAGACAGAAACTCCCCAAGCAAGTGTTGTCAAACCACCGAGATGATATATGGACTGTTGCTTTTTAAAAATAAAAACAAGAGGTGTGTGCCTTTTAGACTGAGAAAAGGATTTCTCTGGGAACAGTGAATGTTGAACTGGGTGGGGCAATTGCAAGGCATTCTGTTTTTCCAAGCCACTCAGCAGAGAACAATGACTGTCAAATGACTGGCTGGCTGCTGGGGAGTTTTTAGTTTCTCTTTTGCAAGAAAAAACAGTTTTGGCTGGAACCTGTTTTGAAGTCCAGAGAAAGGGTACTCTCCCTGAAAGAAATCAAAAGACCAGTTTGCTGCTAAAAGGGGTAGGAAGACAGCCCAGAAACTCTTCCTCTTGAAAAATAATTCTTGTATCAAGGGAAATTCTAATTTCTTCATGAAGTTAAAAGAACTTTGAAGGAGTTGCAAATCAAAGATATGGAAGCAAAAACTCTTGTTGCTGCTTATGCCTCAAGAGAGAGAAAGAAAGAGGACCCAAGAAGAGGAGTTGAATCACCCTGTGGAAAATCACTGCTTTGGAGAAAGGCTCCTTTGTTGATAGGAAGCCTGCATTGCTGAAGGTAGTCTCCAGTCTCTGAATAATCTCGACCTTATGTGTGAGTCCTGTTTCATTATTATATTTTTGGAAGCTCCTGAAATCTCAAGAATGTTTCTACTGTTGGAATGCTGCTTAGAAATCCAAGTTGTTACATCTTTTGCTGGGAGATCTGCCTGCTGCAGATGAATTGCCTTGGGTACTTACCCATCACAGACTGCTTATAAAACTTGCCTGGGGAGTCTTCGAGTGGCATCTGACCACTCGACTCTGGGACATCTCATTGATCCAGAAATATTCCACCTAAAGTTACAACCAAGTTATTTTATTATTCCTAAGAAACAGTTCTAACTTAAATCAATCTTTGAAAAACCAGTTAATCATTGGTTTTTGAATGCATGTGTGTGCATGAGCGTTAGGAAGAATAAGGAGTTATAAAATCTGTTCATACATATATATTTATTTCATTATCATTTAAAATTGGTTTATTAATAAATATTTAATTTGTTGTTTAATGAAACCTCATTTGTGTGCTTTATTCTGTGGAATAAATACGGTGTTTAATTTGGGTAATTTCCAGTAGGTGGGAAACTTTATTTGATATGCTATGACCTGTGGAGTAGTGAGACTGAATTAACAGTGCATTACTCCCAACGTGGTCACTGTTGAGCCTCTATATTTGTAAATTTTATAATCCTTATACTTGTGCAAATAACTCAGTTAATTAATTTTAGATGTTTCATACTTTTAGCATACGAGACTTATCTTTGGAAAGAAAGGAGATGTTGTGTGATTGGCTTTAAGAGTAATGTACCTTTAAGAGCTTAGTATACTAATGAGCTAAGTGCCAGGACATAGTCATGTGACTACATGCCAGGAGCACTCTGCGACTGGAACACTAAGAGGCAGATTCTGCAAATAGTTAGCTCTGCACTGTATATAATAGTTAGCTGTCCCAGTGCATGAATCCCAAAAGGTTAGTATGCAAGTACAGCAAGTAATGAGGAAAATGAATAGAATGTCATCATTTATTATGAGGGGAAATTGAATACTAAATTAGGGAGGTACTGCTTCAGTTATACAGGGAACATAGGTGAGACCACATCTGGATTACTGTGTACAGTATTGGTCTCCTTATTTATGGAATGATGTAAATACATTGGAAGCAGTTCAGAGAAGATTTACTCGACTAATACCTGGAATGGGCGGACTGTCTAATTTGGAATAGTTGGACAGGGAGGCTTGTATCTGCTGGAGTTTAAAAGAATAAGAGGTGACTTGATTGAAACATATAAGATCCTGACGGAGTGGATGTGGAAAGGATGTTCCTCTTGTGGAAGAATCTAGAAGTAGGGGTCACTCTTTAAAAATAAGGAGTCGCCCATTTAAGACAGAGATGAAGAGAAATCTTTTCTCTGAGGTTCGTGAGTCTTTGGAACTCTCTTCTTCAAAAGGCAGTGGAAGCAGAGTCTTTGAATATTTTTAAGGCAGAGGTAGATAGATTCTTGATAAGCAAGGGGGATGAATGTTTATTGGAGGTCATAGAGAGATATAGCACTGAAACAGGCCCTTTGGCCCACTGAGTCTGTGCCAACCATCAACCACCCATTTATACTAATCCTACATTAATTCCATATACCTACCACATCCCCACCTTCCCTCAATTCCCCTACCACCTACCTATACTAGGGGCAATTTATAATGGCCATATTACCTATCAACCTGCAAGTCTTTGGCTGTGGGAGGAAACTGGAGCACCCGGCGCAAATCCACACGGTTACATGGAGAACTTACAGACTCCACACAAAACCAAACCCAGGTTGTTGGAGCTGTGAGGCTGCGGTGCTAACCACTGCGCCGCTGTGCCTCCCAAACAATGGAGGTGGGAATGTGGAGTTGAGGTTACATCAGTTCAGCCATGATCTTGTTGAATGGCAGTGCAGGCTCAAGGGGCTGAGTAGCCTCCTCCTGCTCCTTGTTCGTATGTATGTTAATTTGTCTGTGGTATACATTCTTGCCCTCTGAATATTTTTCCCTTATTGGTGGAGGGCTTCTTGTGTGCCTACCTTTTTGTTTCTCTATCACTAACACTCCATCTTTTATCACTTTCTGCCCTTTCCAAACCTCTGGAAATTATCATAAAAGGATTTTCCCTGTATAAAGGGTTATGTGTGAGATCAAAGCCATCTGCCATGGCGGCGGCTTCTCTCATCCTGTGAATTCTTTGTTCTTCTGTGATTTCTTATATTACTTGGGATGCTATTTTTAAACTCTTCCAGCAACATCACTGCTCACAAATTTTCATATGATTTTTCTAGCTTGAGAGGCTCGATCTAGCGATCAAAAGCCATATGTTTAATTGTTTTGAATTCAAAGTAAGTCAGTATGGGTCTTTTCTGAATGTGTCAGAATTTCTGTCTATATGCTTTTGGTACCAGCTCATATGCATTTAGAATTGCAGTTTTACTTTGTTCTTAATCTGAGGGACATTCTTCTGATAACAGGGACAAGACTTCATGAGCCCTGCGCACAAACCTGCCTTGTGAGAGGAGGGTCCAGTATTCTTTAGGCCATTTTTAGCCTCGTAGACATTTTCTCAAATGAGTTAAAGTATGACTCAACCTCATCCTCATTAAATCTTGGCAATGGTCTTGAGTGTCTGAGCACATCAAAGTTTTGTTCTGAATTGGGGATAAGGTTTGAGTGACTAGCAGCATTTTCATTTTGGGTTTGCAGCCTCTGTAACTAAAACCTTCTTGCCGCTTTCTCTCTTTGCATCTCCCTTTCTTCCTTTCCCCTTCTGAAACTCCCTTGTTTCCTTTCCCCTTCTGGAACTCCCTTTCTTCCTTTCCCATTTTGAAATTGCAGCTCTTCCCTTTTCAGCTGTAACTAGATCCTAGCTAAAGCTATTTCTTTCAGACTCTGCTTCTAGGCTGTCTTACTCTAGTTCAGGCGTAAAATGGTTGGCTAGACCTTTCAGCAGTTCAGGTTTCTTTGCTTTTTGTAGGAAAGTGATTCCACCTCTGTAGCTAAGCTTTTTAAATCTTCAACACTTAATTTGTTTAACTTATCATGGAATGTCTCTATCTGCTCTACAAACTCCTTAACATTATAATGTGGCCATTTCTTGTGTTGTGAGCACTGTAGAGAAAACACAGAAGAATACAAGAAAACTTGATTGTTTATTTTTCCACAATTTTAGAGGTCAACTTTCCTTTCATTTTCCAAATCTCTCGTTTTTCTAGCGGTTCTGATCCTGGCTTTGAGACCCCAATTTGTTACGGCCATGTGATGCGACATGGGTGGTTCCCACTGTTCAACTTTCCACCTGACCGCAGGAAGTATATTTGTGTTAAGCGTTTGTATTTGTGTTGGTGTTTTATTTCTCAAATAGACAGCGACAAGTTTTCTTGTATATTTTTGTAAACAGTCAATTATTTAAAATTAGGAAAGCTAATAGAATGTTATCATTTATTGCAAGGGGAATTGAATACAAAAGTAGGGAGGGTATAAAAATAAAAATAAGAATAGTGGGATGGGGACAAGTAATGTTAAAAAGACAAGTCTTAAGGCTTTGTGCCATAACGCATGGAGCATTTGCAATAAAGTGGATGAATTAATCGTGCAAATAGATGTAAACGGGTATGATATAGTCGGGATTATGGAGACATGGCTGCAAGGTGACCAGGGATGGGAAATGAACATCCAGGGATATTCAGTATTTAGAAAGGACAGATAAAAAGCATAAGGCGGTGGAGTTGCATTGCTGGTTAAAGAGGAAATTAACGAAAAAGTGAGGAAAGATATTAGCTCTGACAATGTGGAATCTGTATAGGTAGAGCTGAGAAACACTAAGGGGCAAAAAACATTAGTGGGGGTTGTTTGAAGGCCCCCAACTGTAGTGGTGATGTTGGGAATGGCATTAAGCAGGTAATTAGAGATGCATGCGATAAAGGAACATCTGTAATTAAGGGTGAATTTAATCTGCATACAGATTGGGCAAATCAAATTAGTCACAATACCATAGAGGAGGAATTCTTGGAGTGTATACGGGATGGTTTTCTGGACCAATACGTTGAGGAACCAACTAGAGAACAGGCCATCCTAGACCGAGTATTGTGTAATGAGAGAGGAATAATTGACATTCTAGTGATACGAGACCCCTTGGGGACAAGCAACCATAATATGATAGAATTCTTCATCAAGATGGAAAGTGACGTAGTTGATTCTGAGACAATGGTCCTGAATCTTAGAAAAGGAAACTACGAAGGTATGAGGCGCGAGTTGGCCATGACGAATTGGGAAACGTTATTTAAAGGGATGACGATGGATAGGCAATGGCAAACATTTAAAGAGTGCATGGGTGTACTGCAACAATTGTTTATCCCTGTCTGGCACAAAAGTAAATCCGGAAAGGTAGCCAATCCATGGTTTACAAAGGAAATTAGAGATAGCATTAGATCCAAGGAAGAGGCAGATAAATTTGCCAGGAAAAACAACAGACCTGAGGAATGGGAGCAGTTTAGAATTCAGCAAAGGAGGACCAAGGGATTGATTAAGAAGGGGAAAATAGAGTACGAGAGCAAGCTTGCGGGGAACATAAAAACTGACTGTAAAAGTTTCTATAGGTGTGTGAAGAGAAGAAGATTGGGGAAGACCAATGTAGGTCCCTTACAGTCAGAAACAGGGGAATTTATTTATTATGGGGAATAAAGAAATGGCTGACCAACTAAATGCATACTTTGGTTCTGTCTTCACAAAGGAGGACACAGATATCATACCAGAAATGTTGGTGATGACAGGGCTCAGTGAGAGAGAAGAACTGAAAGAAATCAGTATTAATAGAGAAATGGTGTTGGGGAAATTTATGGGATTGAAGGCCGATAAATCCCCAGGGCCTGATGGCATGCATCGCAGAGTACTTAAGGAAGTGGCCCTAGAAATAGTGGATGCATTGATGGTCATCGTCCAAGGTTCTATAGACTCTGGAACAGTTCCTACAGATTGGAGGATAGCTAATGTAACCCCACTATTTAAAAAGGGAGGTAGAGAGAAAGCAGAGAATTATAGACCAGTCAACCTGACATCAGTAGTGGGGAAAATTCTAGAGTCCATTACAAAAGACTTTATAGCAGAGCACTTAGAGAACAGTGGTAGAATTGGGCAGAGTCAGCATGGATTTACGAAAGGGAAATCATGCTTGACAAATCTACTAGAATTCTTCGAGGATGTAACTAGTAGAGTTGATGATAGGGAGCCAGTGGATGTGGTTTATTTGGACTTTCAGAAGGCTTTCGACGAAGTCGCACATAAGAGATTAGTATGTAAAATTAAAGTGCATGGGATTGGGGGTAGTGCATTGCGATGGATAGAAAATTGGTTGGCAGACAGGAAACAAAGAGTAGGGATAAATGGGTCTTTTTCCGAATGGCAGGCAGTGACTAGTGGGGTACTGCAGGGATCGGTGCAAGGACCCCAGCTATTCACATTATACATTCATGATTTAGATGAGGGAGCTAAATGTAATATTTCCAAATTTGCAGATGACACAAAACTGGCTAGGAGGGTGAGTTGTGAGAAGGATGCAGAGAGGCTTCAGGGTGATTTGGATAAGTTGAGTGAGTGGGCAAATGCATGGCAGATGCAGTATAATGTGGATAAATGTGAGGTTATCCACTTTGGTAGCAAAAACAGGAAGGCAGATTATTATCTGAACGGCTATAAACTGAGAGAGGGGAATATGCGGCGAGACCTGGGTGTTCTCGTACACCAGTCGCTGAAGGTAAGCATGCAAGTGCAACAGGCGGTAAAAAAGGCAAAAGGTATGTTGACCTTCATAGCGAGAGGCTTCGCGTACAGGAGCAGGGATGTCTTGCTGCAATTACACAGGGCCTTGGTGAGGCCACACCTGGAATATTGTGTGCAGTTTTGGTCTCCTTATCTGATGAAGGATGTTCTTGCTTTAGAGGGAGTGCAGCGAAGGTTTACCAGACTGATTCCTGGGATGGTGTTACTGACGTATGAGGAGAGAATGAATCGGTTAGGATTATGTTCACTGGAGTTCAGAAGTGTGAGGAGGGGATCTCATAGAAACCTATAAAATCCTAACAGGACTTGACAGGGTAGTTGCAGGAAGGATGTTCCCGATGGTGAGGGAGTCCAGAACCAGGGGTCATAGTCTCAGGATATGGGGTAAACCTTTCAGGACTGAGATGAGGAGAAATTTCTTCACCCAGAGAGTGGTGAACCTGTGGAATTCGCTACCACAGAAAGCAGTTGAGTCCAAAACATTGTATGTTTTCAAGAAGGAGTTAGATATAGCTCTTGGGTCTAAAGGGATCGAAGGGTATGGGGCGAAAGCGGGAACAGGCTATTGAGTTGGATGAATATCCATGATCATAATGAATGGCAGAGCAGGCTCAAAGGGCCGAATGGCCTATTCCTGCTCCTATTTTCTATGTTTCTGTGTTTCTATGTTATGCTTCAGTTATACAGGGCATTGGTGAGACCACATCTGGAGTACTGTGTACAGTATTTTACTCCTTATTTAAGGAAGGATGTCAATGCATTGGAAGCAGTTCAAAGAAGGTTTACTAGACTAATACCTGGAATGGACAGGTTATCTAATGAGGAAAGGTTGGATAGGCCAGGCTTGTATCTGCTGGAATTTAGAAGCGTAAGAGGCAGCTTGATTGAAGCATATCTTTTGGGGTCTTGAAAGGGTGGATGTGGAAAAGATGTTTCGTCTTTGGGAGAATCTAGAACTAAGGGTCTGTTCTTTGGTGCCATATTGACGCCTGTGGCCGGCACTCAAGCGCCTTCGGGTACAAATCTGGGGATCCGATGTGGGACACTGATGGGGAGGGGAAGGCAGCTAAGTATCTCAGTGCAGGGTGGGGGGGCGGCGAGGAACAGGGCAAACTGCTCTGATCGGTGTGGGGAACGGCGGGAAGGGATAAAGTGCACAGATCATGAAGTTTGGAAAGGGGAAAGGTCAGGCGCACACAGTACGCATTTCGGGGGGGCAGGTGGAGAGCAAGTGATGGAGTCTGTGGTTATGCAGGCAGGCAGCTGGGAGAGGGGCTAGAAACATTTAGTTATATTTTTCACAACAATTTCAAATCACTATGTCTTTAAATATTAAAATGAAATGGAAGGGCTTGAAGCTCTTTAAAAATGGCGCTAGCGCCTGTGTACAGGTGGGGAGGGAACTTACCACCCTCTCCACGTCATCGGGGGTACGGTCCGCCTCATCTATTTACATGAGCAGCTGTGTTTGAAATCGCGGTGGCTCCGTGACAAGTGGTCCACGTGGGAGGACCGCTGCAGTTTACATCCAACGCCGATGTCGCTGGTGGACATAGAAAATGCAGCCCATTGTGTAAAATGCACGATATCAGCTTGGCAACCCGTTAAACATCTCTCCTGATTTTGGTTTACATTGACAATATTGCCTAAAATCTAAATTACCTCCACTGTGAGTTCAAATCCAACTGTGGCAATTTGAGAATTTGAAATCTGTTAAAGAAAAATTGAGAAATAAACAACTGGCAGCTACAAGAGTTCTCATGAAGCTGTTAGATTATTCTAAATAAACAATTGACTTACTTATGTCCTTTCGGGAAGGAAACCCACTGTTCTTAATCAATGTGTTCTTTATGTGACCCCAGTGTTGAAACACTACTGTTGTTAACTCTTAACTGTCTGTTGCTGTGGTCCAGCAAGTCACTCAGTTGTGTTAAACCACTACAATGGTACACGAAGACCCACTAACAACTTCTCAGAGCAATTAGAAATGGGTGATAAATGTCGGCCTCATCAGCAACACCCACATCCTGAGAATAAATTAGTGAACAAGCAAATGCTATCAGGGTAAAGAGACAATTGCCACTAGACTCCAGTCCACCACCCCAGGGTCAGAGACTGTGTCCTTCATGGCAGATCCTTACTAATGTAGCTATGCTACGAACTGACTCTTAGGTCTCTGATATTCTCTATCTGGTAAACTTTGTTCCAATACTTTTTTAATTTGGTACATTTTCATTTAATATTTGAAACTCTTCCAGTTTTCCAGTGTCACGCTCACAATATCTCTCTCTTCTTGTGTAATAGGGAAAACTACACCTGTGTTTAATGGAAAGCCATTCCACACTGTTTAATACCAGAAATATTCTACTATATCTGGAATATAAGATAATAAATAGATTTTTTGCTCCTTTCCAATTTCTCCCTCTGTCCTGTGGGCTCATGGTAAATTATGGCTTCCATAGGTGTCACCTGGCCAGACAGAGTGTACCAGATCACAGAACTAGCTTGAATGGCCTTTCAGCCCATTTGTTCCGATTCATCCTGAATATCATCTATACCATATTCCCAGCTTTAACATCATATTATCAGACAGGCTGAACCTCAGTTTAACCTCTCATCCAAAGGAACAATCTCTGACAATGCAGCAGCCCATTATTTACACAGTCATTTCCTGATGGGGCCTTGAAACCCAAGGTGCCTGAGCCAGGTCTCAGCCTTTGATCAGTTTAGTAATTTCACTGCTGAGGCAGAAGGTTGTGGATGAAAGCTCCATTCCAGAGACTTGAGCACATAATGTCGACCAGCACTGACTCATTGGTACTAAGGGGTGTAAATTATCACATGACACTATTTGAAGAAGAGCAGGGAAGATTCCCACTGTGTCCTGACCAATATTTATTCCTCAACCTAGATCACTAAAACATTCTCTGGTCATGAAGTCTTTGCTGATTATGGGATGTTGCAGTATGCAAATTATCTGTTGCATTTTGTACACTGAAGGAGTGACTTCACTTCATAGGTGTAAAATGCTTCGGCATGCTGAGAGCGCAAATAGAAATAAATATGTACGACCTGATAGCCTGTATAGAGTCATGGCTTTAGGTTGACATGGATTGGGATGTGAATATTGAAGGGTACAGGCATTTAGGAAGGACAGATAGCTCGGAAAATGTGGTGGGGTGACTCAATTAATGATGGTGTGAGCTCAATAGAGAGGGATGACCTAAGTTCAGGAAACCAGGATGTAGAAGCAGTTTGGGTAGAGATGAGAAATCATAAAGGCAAAAAGTCACTTGTGGGAGTGGTGTACAGGCCACCTAACCATAACCACACTGTAGAATGGGGTATAAAGGAAGATATCATGGCAGCCTGTCAGAAAGGTGTGGCAATAATCATGGGGGATTTTAACCTACATATAGACTGGAAAAATCAGATGGGCAGATGTAGCCTAGGTGAGAAGAACATAGAATGTTTTCGGGATAATTTCTTGGAACAGTACATTCTGTAGCCAGACAGAGAGCAGGCTGTACCAGACCTGGTATTGTGCAACGAGATCGGATTAATTAATGATCTCATAGTTAAGGCACCCCTAGGTAGCAGCAATCATAATATGATTGAATTTTACATTCAGTTTGAGGGAGAGAAGAATGGGTCCAAGGCCAGTATTTTAAACTTAAATAAGGGCAATTATGAGGGCATGAAAGCAGATCTAGCTAAAGTAAACAGGCAAATTAGGTTAAGGGATAGGTCAATAGAGATGCAGTGGCAGACATGTAAGGGGATACTTCAGAATGCACAGAATAGATACATTCCAATGAGAAAGAAAAATTCCAAGGGGGAGGGGGGGCGACCCGCCATCCCTGGTTAACTGAAACAGTTAAAGATGGTATCAAACTTAAAGAAAAAGGTTATAATTGCGCAAAGATGGGTGGCAGGTCAGGAGATTGGACAGAATAGAAAAACAGCAAAGATTGACTAAAAGATTGATATGTAAGGTAAAATTAGAGTATGAGAGAAAGATAGCTTGAAATATAAAAGATAGTAAGACTTTCTATCGATATTTTAAAAAGAAAAGGGAATGTTGGTCCTATAGAAAGTGAGTCTGGGGAATTAATAATGGATGATAAGGAGATGGCAGATGAATTGAATAGGTATTTTACATTGGTCCTTACTCTAGAGGATACAAGTAACATCCCAGAATTAGCTGCAAGTCAGGAAATGGAAGGGAGGGAAGAAATCAAGAAAATTACAATCACCGGGGAAGTGGTACTGAATAAATTGTTGGAGCTGCGGGCTGACGAGTCCCCAGATCCTGATGAACTTCATCCTAGGGTCTTAAAAGAGGTAGCTAGTGAGATAGTTGAAACATTAGTTTTAATTTTCCAAAATTCCCTAGATTCGGGGAAGGTTCCACTAGACTGGAAAATAGTGAATATAACTCCTTTATTCAAAAAGGGAGGGAGACAGAATGCAGGAAACTACAGGCCAGTTAACTTAACATCTATCTTCGGAAAAATGATAGAAGCTATTATTAATGATGTTATAGCAGGGCACTTAGAAAAATTGAGGGTAATCAGGCAGAGCCAACATGGTTTTTTTTAAAGGGAAATCATGTTTAACCAATTTATTGCAGTTCTTTGAGGGAGTTACATGTGCTGTGAATGAAGGGGAACCAGTGGATGTATTGTACTTAGATTTCCAGAAGGCATTTGATAAGGTGCCACATCAAAGGTTATTGCAGAAAATAAAAGCTCGTGGTTTAGGGGATAACATATTGGCATGGATAGAAGATTGGGTAGCTAACAGGAAACAGAGAGCATGCATAAATGGGTCATTTTCTGGTTGGCAAGATGTAATGAGTGGTGTGCCACAGGGATCTGTGCTGGGGCCTCAACTTTTTACAATTTATATAAATGACTTGATGAAGGGACCGAAGGTATGGTTGCTAAATTTGCTGATGATGTAAATCTGAGTTCTTTTTGCATTCAGTCTGGTTCAGTAAATATACTGAGTCGGATGTGTAGGTAAAATCAATTACTTTATTTGCGCATTTAGCCGGCTGACTTACTCTAATACAACGACACTGACTCCACCCAGAGTCTGTCTGGTCCACCAGAGTAAGTGAAGTTTTTGATACAGGTACTACTGTTTATACATTAAGATTCATGCTACACCTCCTTGTTTAACCAATCAGTGCGGTACAATTCGACTTCACCCACGTGGTGACATGCAGTACATCTGTTACTGAGGTTAACAATACACTCCATTCTCAATACATACTTGTTACTAATAAAATATTGTTTTGTATCAGCAAGATAAAAGAAAGCGGACAAGCAAGCTAATTAGCAAGAGCATAGGAATCATCAATAAACATCCTGGTCTCACTCCCTACATTGATCATGAGTTCTGTCTCTACCTTGTGACAAGTAATTGCGGCGCATCCTGCTATCTCTATTAGGTGTACATTCCTGAGTGTTTCGTGCAGTCTGCAGTTACCCAAAGCAGGGTAGTATATACTGACAAGAGGGGCCCTACATTCCTTATCACTCACACAGGGATGGACATCATTTGATTCACAGGAGTCCATTTGTTCCAAACCACAGGGAGTCACACAATCAGGCCATAAAGAACAGATGTCTTTTTAATTGCCGGTGTCAGCTATTCTTTGCAATCTCACACTCTCAGACCTTACTTTTAACTATCTCATTGTGGTTTCTGCCACTTAAAATCAAAGCTCAGCAAAGCTACTATTCCTAACTTGGCTATATTTCCCATTAAGTATAGTGCCATGCCTTTCTGCTCACTTCCACAATGACACAATGATAGGTATGAAAGTAGGTTGTGAAGAGGACATAGGAGGTTCGAAAAAGGAGAGAGATAGGTTAAGTGAATGGGCAAAAATCTGGCAGATGGAGTATAATGTGGGAAAATGCAAAGTTGTCCATTTTGGTAGGATGAATAACAAAGAAGCATATTATCTAAATGGTGAGAGATTGCGGACCTTTGAGATGCAGAGCGATCTGGGTGTCCTAGTGCATGAATTGCAAAAGGTTAGTATGCAGGTGCAGCACATAATTAGGAAAGCTGATAGAATGTTATCATTTATCGTGAGGGGAAATTGAATACAAAAGTAGCGACGTTATGCTTCAGATATACAGGGTATTGGTAGTACTGTGTACAGTATTGATCTCTTTATTTAAGGAAGGATGTAAATGCGTTGGAAGCAGTTCAAAGAAGGTTTACTGGACTAATACCTGGAGTGGGCGGGCTATCTTATAAGGGAGGATTGGACAGGCTAGGCTTGTATCTGCTGGAATTTAGAAGAGTAAGAGGCAACTTGATTGAAATATATAAGATCCTGAGGGGTCTTGACAGGGTGGATGCGGAAAGGATGTTTCCTCTTGTGGGAGAATCTAGAACTAGAGGTCCCCCATTTAAGACAGTTGAGGAGAAATTCTTTCTCTCAGAGGGTCGTGAGTCTTTGGAATTCTCTTCCTCAAAAGGCAGTGGAAGCAGAGTCTTTGACTAATTTTAAGGCAGTGGTAGATAGATTCATGATAAGCAAGATAGTGAAAGGTTATTGGGGGTAGTTGGGAATGTGGAGTAATCAGTTCAGCCATGAACTTATTGAATGGCGGAGCAGGCTCGAGGAGCCCAGTGGCCTTCTCCTGCTCCTAATTCAGATGTTTGTATGTTCATATGATCAATACACCTTACCCGAAATTGTTGCAACCACATTCACTCATACATTCTCTTGCACACAAACAGATATGCACACAAGAAGAAATAGATAGAGAAGGGAAAGGAGTAGATGCGTTTGGGTGATGGTGAGGTGAGAAGGGTTACCATAAGCCTGTTAAATTCTCTTGATACTTGAGCTATAGAGGGTTGCAGGTCTATGATGATTGTAGACTTCTCTCTTGATTGAAGGTTCTGTTGAAGATGGTGGGTCACTTCAAGTTCACTCTCTGGTGTATGATGTAGATGTCTGACTTTTCCAGCAGGGCAGATGCATTCTGACTTTCTGAAATACCAGCAGATACAGGTAGATTCACCTTCTGTGTCTCTCTCTCTAATTCTCTCTCTGTCTCTCTCTCTCTCTCTCTCTCTCTCTCTGTCTTTCTCTCTCTCTCTCTGTCTTTCTCTCTCTCTGTGTCTCTGTCTCTCTCTCTCTCTCTGTCTCTCTCTCTCTGTCTCTCTCGCTCTTTGTCTCTCTCCCTCTCACCGTCTCTCTCTCTCTGTCTCTCTCTTTTTCTGTCTCTCTCTCTCTGTCTGGCTCTCTCTCTCTCTGTCCCTGTCTCTCTCTCTCCGTCTCTCTCTCTCTCTCTCTGTCTCTCTCTTACTCTCTCTCTTTCTCCCTCTTTCTCTCCCTCTCTCTTTCTCCCACTTTCTCTCTTGCTCTCTTTCTCTCTCTTCCACTCTTTCTCCTTTTCTCTAAGTTAAAACTGTCACTTCTCACCTCCTGTTCAGAAATATTGTGGTTTCTTCCCCATGGTGATCACACAATAGCCCAGAACATGTCACACCTCCTGTGTTTTAGAAGAAGACATTCAATTCTGGAATGTTTCTATGATAGGTGTAAAATGAGTTTCATTACCACCTTTTGACTTTGAAGATTTGTCCTTGGTCTTTGTCAGACTGATTGAATATACAAAAGGTTGATCCCCTTGGATGAGCAAAGGCTGAGACCTGGCTCAGGCACCTTGAGTTTCAAGGCTCCATCATAACTGCTTAAATAATGGGCTGCTGCATTTTCAGAGATTGTACCTTTGGATGAGAGGTTAAACTGAGGTTCTGCCTTTCTGATAAGATGATGTTAAAGCTGGGAAGATGGTATAGATGGTATTCTGGAAGAATAGGAACAAATGGGCTGAAGGGCCTTGTTCATCCAAACTGATTCTGTGAACTGGTGCTCTCTGTCTGGCCAGGTGACACCTATGGAAGCCATAATTTACCATGAGCCCACAGGATAGAGGAAGAAATTGGAAAAGGAACAAAAAAAACTATTAACTCATATTTTACATAACCAGAATGTGTCTGGTATCAAACATTGCTGAGTGGCTTTTCATTATACACAGGTGTAGTTTTCCCTATTACACAAGGAGAGGGAGATATTGTGAGCGTGACACTGGAAAACTGGAAGAGTTTCAAATATTAAGTGGAAATGTACCAAATTTTTAAAAAATATTGGAACAAAGTTTGCTACATAGAGAATATCAGAGGCCTGAGAGTCAGTTCGTAGCATAGCTGAATTAGTTAGGATCTGCCATGAAGGACAAAGTCTCTGACCCTGGAGTGGTGGACTGGAGTCCAGTGGCAATGGGTAGATCCTCTGTCTGTTTACCCTGATAGCATCTGCTTGTTCACTAATTTATTCTCAGGATGTGCGTGTTGCTGATGAGGCCGACATTTATCACCCATTTCTAATTGCTCTGAGAAGGTCGCAGTGGGTTTTCTTGTACCATTGGTCGTGGTTTAATACAAATGAGTGTCTAGCTAGACCACAGAATAGGACAGTTAAGAGTCAACAACAGTAGTGTGTCAACACCGGAGACACATTGAGCAAGGATGATAGATTTCTTTCCCAAAAGGACATTAGTAAATCAAATGGGCATTTAGAATAATTTAACAGCTGCATAGTAACATTTACTGCTCCAATTGTTTACTTCTAGATTTTTCTTTAAAAAATTTCAAATTCTCAAATTGCCACAGTGGGATTTGAACTCATAGTGGAGGTAATTTTGATTTTAGGCAATATTGTCAATGGAAACAAAAATTCGGAGAGATGTTTAATGGTAGCCGAGTCGAAATAGTGCATTTTACACAATAATCTAAAGTCAAAATTACCTCTACGTACTCTGTTTATTAATCCAGGCCTTTGGCTAGCTAGTCCACAAACATAACCACTACACAGCAGTATTGGTGTCAAGTGTTGAGTTCATGGACACCATGATTTAAGGCATTTGTCCTCTAGATTTACTCCCACACCAATGAAGTATTTAACTTCTGCTCCGTTCTTTCTTTTGGGCCTCCTTATCTCGAGAGACAATGGATACGCGCCTGGAGGTGGTCAGTGGTTTGTGAAGCAGCGCCTGGAGTGGCTATAAAGGCCAATTCTGGAGTGACAGGCTCTTCCACAGGTGCTGCAGAGAAATTTGTTTGTTGGGGCTGTTGCACAGTTGGCTCTCCCCTTGCGCCTCTGTCTTTTTTCCTGCCAACTACTAAGTCTCTTCGACTCGCCACAATTTAGCCCTGTCTTTATGGCTGCCCGCCAGCTCTGGCGAATGCTGGCAACTGACTCCCACGACTTGTGATCAATGTCACACGATTTCATGTCGCGTTTGCAGACGTCTTTATAACGGAGACATGGACGGCCGGTGGGTCTGATACCAGTGGCGAGCTCACTGTACAATGTGTCTTTGGGGATCCTGCCATCTTCCATGCGGCTCACATGGCCAAGCCATCTCAAGCGCCGCTGACTCAGTAGTGTGTATAAGCTGGGGATGTTGGCCGCTTCAAGGACTTCTGTGTTGGAGATATAGTCCTGCCACCTGATGCCAAGTATTCTCCGAAGGCAGCGAAGATGGAATGAATTGAGACGTCGCTCTTGGCTGGCATACGTTGTCCAGGCCTCGCTGCTGTAGAGCAAGGTACTGAGGACACAGGCCTGATACACTCGGACTTTTGTGTTCCGTGTCAGTGCGCCATTTTCCCACACTCTCTTGGCCAGTCTGGACATAGCAGTGGAAGCCTTACCCATGCGCTTGTTGATTTCTGCATCTAGAGACAGGTTACTGGTGATAGTTGAGCCTAGGTAGGTGAACTCTTGAACCACTTCCAGAGCGTGGTCGCCAATATTGATGGATGGAGCATTTCTGACATCCTGCCCCATGATGTTCGTTTTCTTGAGGCTGATGGTTAGGCCAAATTCATTGCAGGCAGACGCAAACCTGTCGATGAGACTCTGCAGGCATTCTTCAGTGTGAGATGTTAAAGCAGCATCGTCAGCAAAGAGGAGTTCTCTGATGAGGACTTTCCGTACTTTGGACTTCGCTCTTAGACGGGCAAGGTTGAACAACCTGCCCCCTGATCTTGTGTGGAGGAAAATTCCTTCTTCAGAGGATTTGAACGCATGTGAAAGCAGCAGGGAGAAGAAAATCCCAAAAAGTGTGGGTGCGAGAACACAGCCCTGTTTCACACCACTCAGGATAGGAAAGGGCTCTGATGAGGAGCCACCATGTTGAATTGTGCCTTTCATATTGTCATGGAATGAGGTGATGATACTTAGTAGCTTTGGTGGACATCCGATCTTTTCTAGTAGTCTGAAGAGACCACGTCTGCTGACGAGGTCAAAGGCTTTGGTGAGATCAATGAAAGCAATGTAGAGGGGCATCTGTTGTTCACGGCATTTCTCCTGTATCTGACGAAGGGAGAACAGCATGTCAATAGTCGATCTCTCTGCACGAAAGCCACACTGTGCCTCAGGGTAGACGCGCTCGGCCAGCTTCTGGAGCCTGTTCAGAGCGACTCGAGCAAAGACTTTCCCCACTATGCTGAGCAGGGAGATTCCACGGTAGTTGTTGCAGTCACCGCGGTCACCTTTGTTTTTATAGAGGGTGATGATGTTGGCATCGCGCATGTCCTGGGGTACTGCTCCCTCGTCCCAGCACAGGCATAGCAGTTCATGTAGTGCTGAGAGTATAGCAGGCTTGGCACTCTTGATTATTTCAGGGGTAATGCTGTCCTTCCCAGGGGCTTTTCCGCTGGCTAGGGAATCAATGGCATCACTGAGTTCCGATTTGGTTGGCTGTATGTCCAGCTCATCCATGACTGGTAGAGGCTGGGCTGCATTGAGGGCAGTCTCAGTGACAGCATTCTCCCTGGAGTACAGTTCTAGGTAGTGCTCAACCCAGCGGTCCATCTGTTTGCGTTGGTCAGTGATTATGTCCCCCGATTTAGATTTGAGGGGGGCAATCTTCTTGATGGTTGGCCCAAGAAAGAGCTCTCTTCATGCCATCATACATTCCTCTGATGTTTCCGGTGTCTGAGGCCAGCTGAATATGACTGCATAGGTGTTGCCAGTAGTCGTTTGCGCAACGCCTAGCTGTTCTTTGTGCAGTACTTCTGGCTGCTTTAAGTGCTGCGGATGTTAAATCGCTGGGGGCTTTCTTGTAGTTCAAAAGTGCAATGCGCTTAGCGGCTATGACAGGTTCCAGCTCTTCATTATGAGATTGAAACCAGTCTGCATTTCTCTTCGCACTTTTGCCGTAGGTGGTCAAAGCTGACTCATAGATGGCGTCTCTGATGTGGGCCCACTTGGTCTCAGCATCCCCTGTGGGAGTGTTTTGAAGGGCTGTTACAAGTGAATTTAGAAATTTTTGTAACAGCTGTGGGTGTTACAACTTCTGCTCCGTACTTACCCCAAATTCCATGGAAACTCAGTCACAAGAACCAAGGTTGTGCACCAGTGTTCTATTAAGGCTCGAAATATTGCAATACCATAATACATGAGTTTATGCTCATTAGTATTAGTGTTTTTTAAGTTGATGTGCTTTATTCTCTGAGAGGAAATGCACCTCTCAGTGTGATACTGTACCATAGAGAGCAGAAACAGGTCAGGTCTGATTTCAAGTCTGTGCTGAGTTAAATGATTCCAGGTGGGATAACAGTAGGAGCATTACTTTCAGCCTCACCTTCCAGGGGAAACAAATAGACCATGGTTCCTGTTCCCAATCAGTGTCCAGTAATCTTTGCTTTGAAAATATGGGTTTGTGAACAGTGACTGAGGATGGACTGAACCCCACTCTGATGAAAATAGATATAGGAGGGTTACCCACTTCTCTATAAGGACACCCCATTGTGAGTCAGTGATTTCAAAGGAGTAGGGGTGAAAGTTGGGAACAGATGTAAAATTTTAGGGATGTTTTAATTTCACTTTGAAATGCAAGGACAGAACTGCTAATGGGATCACCCACACCAGAATGGAGAGAAGTCGAGAAAAAGGAAATGAATTTGGTCTTGGACAGTGGTGAAAAACAGGTTCGATAAGTTTAGTTTAGAGATACAGCACTGAAACAGGCCCTTCGGCCCACCGAGTCTGTTCCGACCATCAACCACCCATTTTTATACTAATCCTACTCTAATCCCATATTCCTACCACATCCACACCTGTCCCTATATTTCCCTACCACCTACCTATACTAGGGGCAATTTATAATGGCCAATTTACCTACCAACCTGCAAGTCTTTTGGCTGTGGGAGGAAACCGGAGCACCCGGAGAAAACCCACGCAGACACAGGGAGAACTTGCAAACTCCACACAAGTGATTGCGTTGACTTCAATGTGGAAAATAAAAATCAAGCTTGGTGTAATATGGCCTGCTGATTCACTATCACCCATTTTGTGCTGTTACCAAGACCCCTGAAAATCACTACAATTTTTGTCATGACACATCATTTGCCCAATATACTGTTTAATATAATATACAGATCAATGTATATTAGTGATAGAAAGTGGTGGGGAATGAGCTTAAATGATCATTTTGAGGACAGCCCATGAGGCCAATTCTTATTACTAGCCTTGACTTCAATCTCTGGAGCTGCCTTTTTCTGCAGTGTTGCCGATGTCCTTTGGATCTTCAGTGGCTGGCTTTGTGAGAAAGGTTGGGCTGATATCTGTCTGTCTCATGCTGGAATATGGTGCATTGGAGAATGTTGCCAGTATGTGGGCAAGCAGTTGGTAATACAGTGGGCCATGACTGGCAAGTCATTTATTTCATTGATTAGCCTGGTCAGTTTCACAAAATTTTGGCACATCCTCCGAATAAAATATTGCCACATGAATAATTGTTCCTAAGTTTATCTTGTGACACATACCTAAATGTTTATATTTATGAGAGGATGCTTGACAATTGAGCTCATTTCAGATTTCAAAATGTGGGAACGCCTGCCCTTGACATCAAAGCAGAATTTAGCAAATTGTGGCATCAAGGACCCCGGCAAAATTGAAGTCAATGGGAATCAGGGAGAAGCCTCTCTACTGGTGGGAGTCATAACAGCAAAAAGGAAGAAGGTTATGGTTGTTGAAGGCCAATTATCTCAGTTCTAGGATATCTCTACAGGAGTTCCTCAAAGCAGTGTCAGAGATTATGACCTTCAGACGAGAGGTTAAACTGAGGTTCAGCCTGTCTGATAAAATGATGTTAAAGCTGGGAAGATGGTACAGATGATATTCAGGAAGAATAGGAACAAATGGGCTGAAGGGCCTTGTTCATCCAAACTGATTCTGTGAACTGGTGCTGTCTCTCTGGCCAGGTGGCACCTATGGAAGCCATAATTTACCATGAGCCCACAGGACAGAGGGAGAAATTGGAAAAGGAACAAAAAAAAACTATTTATTAACTCATATTCCAGATACACCAGAAGCTGTCAGTTGGTAAACATTGCTGAGTGGCTTTCCATTATACACAGGTGTAGTTTTCCCTATTACACAAGGAGTGGGTGATATGGTGAGTGTGACACTGATAAACTGGAATAGTTTCAAATAATAAGTGGAAATTTACCAAATTTTAAAAAAGTATTGGAACAAAGTTTGCGAGATAGAGAATATCAGAGGCCTGAGAATCAGTCCGTAGCATAGCTGAATTAGTTAGGATCTGTCATGAAGGACAAAGTCATAGAGTCATACAGTCGTACAGCATAGAAACAGGCCCTTCAGCCCACCGCGTCCATGCCGACCATAATGCCTATCTATACTAATCCCATCTACCTGCATTAATTCCATATCCCTCTATGCCTTGCTCATTCAAGTATATGTCCAGATGCCTCTTAAATGTCGCTACTGTTCCTGCTTCCACCACCTCCTCAGGCAGCTCTTTCCAGATACCCACTATTCTTTGTGTGAAAAATTTACCCCTTTGATCCCCTTTAAACCTCCTCCCTCTCACCTTAAATCTATGCCCTCTAGTTTTAGTCACCCCTACCATAGGAAACAGACTCTGGCTATCTACCCTATCTATGCCTTTCATAATTTTATATACCTCGATCATGTCCCCTCTCAGCCTCCTTCGCTCCAGGGAAAACAGACCCAGCCTAAAAAATCTCTCTTTGTAACTCAAGCCCTCCAAACCAGGCAACATCCTTGTGAATCTTTTCTGCACCCTCTCTAGCTTAATCACATCTTTCCTGTAGTGCAGCGACCACTACTGCACACAGTACTCCAAACGCGGCCTAACCAACGTCATGTACAACTGTAACATGACGTCCCAACTCTTGTACTCAATGCCTCGGCCAATGAAGGCAAGCATGCCATACGCCTTCTTCACCACCCTGTCTACCTGTGTTGCCACTTTCAGGGAACTATGTACTTGCACCCCAAGGTCTCTCTGCTCAACAACACTCCCCAGGGCCCTACCATTCACTCTATATGTCCTGCCCTGGTTTAACTTCACAAAAATGCATCACTTCACACTTGTCTGCGTTAAATTCCATTTGCCACTCCCTTGCCCACTTTCCCAGTTGATCTATATCCTGTTGTAACCTGAGACAACCTTCTTCACTGTCCACTATACCACCAATTTTGGTGTCATCTGCAAACTTACTAATCATGCTCCTTAAATTCACATCCAAATCATTAATATATATAACAAACAACAGAAGGCCCAGCACTGATCCCTGCGGCACAGCACTGGTCACCGACCTCCAATCTACAAAACAACCCTCCACTACCACCCTCTGCCTCCTATCACCAAGCCAATTTTGTATTCAATTTGCTAGCTCACCCTGGATCCCATGTGTTCGTACCTTCTGGACCAGCCTACCATGCGGGACCTTGTCAAAGGCCTTGCTAAAGTCCATGTAGACAACGTCCATCGCCCTGCCCTCGGCAATCCTCTTGGTCACCTCCTCGAAAAACTCAATCAAATTTGTGAGACATGATTTCCGACGCACAAAGCCACGCCGACTGTCCCTAATCAGACCTTGCCTCTCCAGATGCATATAAATCCTGTCTCTCAGAATCTCTTCCAATGACTTTCTCACCACTGATGTAAGGCTCACCGGCCTGTAGTTCCCTGGCTTATCCCTGCTGCCCTTCTTAAATAAAGGCACAACATTAGCTATCCTCCAGTCTTCCGGAACCTCACCAGTGGCTAACAATGATACAAAAATCTCTGCCAGGGCCCCAGCAATCTGTTTCCTTTTTTCCCATAGCATCTTAGGATACACCTGGTCAGGCCCTGGGGATTTATCCACCTTAAAGCGCTTCAAAACCTCCAACATCTCCTCCTTTGTAATGTTGATATACTCCAGGATATCAGTGTTCGCTCCCTTGAACTCACTAGCTTCCATGACCTTCTCCACGGTAAATAAGACCTTGCCCATTTCCTGTGGCTCCACACATAGATTGTCACACTGATCCTTAAGGGGACCTACTCTCTCCCTAGCTACCCTTTTACTCTCAATACACTTATAGAATCTTTTAGGATTCTCCTTTATCTTATGTGCCAGGGAAATCTCATGGCCCCTTTTCGCCCTAATTTCCTTCTTCAGTGTAGTCCTACATCCCCTATACTCCTCGAGGGACTCGCTCAATCCCAGCTGCCTATACCTGACATATGCCTCCTTCTTTGTCCTCACCAGACCCTCAATATCCCTCATCAACCAAGGTTCCCTAAACTTGCCAGCTTTGCCCTTCCATCTAACAGGAACATTCCGGCCCTGAACTCTTCCTATCTCACTTTCAAAAGACTCCCACTTGCCTGACATCCCTTTACCTGTAAACAGCTTCTCCCATTCAACTTTTGAGAGTTCCTGTCTGATGTCATCGAATTTAGCCTTCCCCCAATTTAGGACTTCAACCTGAGGACCAGTCCTATCCTTTTCCATAACTATCTTGAAGCTAATAGAGTTATGGTCACTGGTCCCAAAGTGACACATCAACCACCTGCCCAGCCTCATTTCCTACGAGGAGGTCGAGTGTAGCCCCTTCTCTAGTAGGGCCATCCACACACTGCTTTAGAAAACTATCCTGGACACACTTAACAAATTCTTCCCCATCTGATCCCTTAGCACTAAGACAGTCCCAGTCAATATTAGGGAAGTTAAAATCACCTACTATTACAACCCTATAATTCCTACACCTATCTGTGATTTCCCTACATATATGCTCCTCCACTTCCCTCTGAATATTGGGGGGGGGGCCTATAGTATAATCCCATCAAAGTGATCACCCCTTTCTTATTTCTAAGTTCTACCCATATGGCCTCGCTGGACATTCCCCCTGGGATATCCTCTCTAAGTACTGCCGTGATGTCCTCCCTAATCAATAGTGCAACTCCCCCTCCTCTCTTCCCTCCACCTCTATCACGCTGGAAAGATCGGTACCCCGGAACATTGAGCTGCCAGTCCTGCCCATCCCTCAACCACGTTTCTGTAATAGCAATAATATCACAATCCCATGTACCGATCCATGCTCTGAGTTCATCTGCCTTACCTGTAAGGCTTCTTGCATTAAAGTAAATGCAGTTTAGCCTACCAGACGTTCCAAGCTCCCTGTCCTATCCCTGCCCGGCCTGCCTACTGGACTTGCTTGCTTTAACCTCTACATTTGATCAACTATTTTATCTGAGAGACTACTACTTTGGGTCCCACCCCCCTGCAAGACTAGTTTCAACCCTCCTGAGTAGTGCTAGCAAACCTCCCCGCAAGGATAATGGTCCCCCTCCAGTTTAGATGCAACTCGTTCTTTTTGTACAGGTCACCTCTGCACCAGAAGAGATCCCAATGATCCAAGTAGCTGAAGCCCTCCCGTCTACACCAGCTCTTCAGCCATACATTCATTTGCCTTATCCTCCTATTCCTATGCTCACTAGCACGTGGCACAGGGAGTAGTCCTGAGATTACAACCCTAGAGGTCCTGCTTTTTAAGCTTCTGCCTAACTCCCTATATTCACTTTGCAGGACCTCATCTCTCTTCATGCCTATGTCGTTAGTACCAATATGGACCACGACCTCTGGCTGCTCACCCTCCCCTTTCAGAATGTCCTGCAGCCGCTCCGAGACATCCTTGACCCTAGCACCAGGGAGGCAACATACCATCCTGGAGTCTCGTTTGTGGCCACAGAAACGCCTATCTGCACCCCTTACAATAGAATCCCCTATCACTATAGCTCTTCCAACCCTTTTTCTCCCCTGTCTCTGACCCTGGGGTGGTGGACAGGAGTCCAGTGGCAATGGGTAGAGCCTCTATCTCTTTACCCTGATAGCATCTGCTTGTTCATTGATTTATTCTCAGGATGTGGGTGTTGCTGATGACGCTGACATTTATCACCCATTTCTACTTGCACTGAGAAGGTGGCAGTGGGTCTTCTTGAAGCATTGGTAGTTATTGTTGTTTTTTTATCCATAATCCCAAAGGACTGTAGGCATCTCTCTCCATTAGAGAGAGATAGTTGGCAATGTATAGCTTGAGCGCCAACATTCCGCAAGCATGAGGCAAGATTCCATTAACTATCACAGCCAGCATGGGGATTCAGGCCACACTTTTGGCGTCTTTCTACATTGTACTCTAGCCGACTGAGCTAACCGAGCCCCCACAATCATTGATGGTGGTTTAAAATAAATGAGTGTATTGCTGGGCCACAACAAAAGACATTCAAGAGTCATCACATAAGTGTGTCAGCACTGGAGTCACAAATAGACCACACTGAATAAGGACGGTTGGTTTCCTTCCCTGAAGGACATTGGTAAGCCAATGGGCATTTAGAATAATCCAACAGTTTCATGGTCACTTTTACTGCTGGCAGGTTTTTATTTTTAGATTTTTTTAAAAACTAATTTCAAATTCTCACATTGCCACAGTGGGATTTGAACTCAAAGTGGAGGTAATTTCAATTTTAGGCAATACTGTCACTGGGCCATGACTGGTAAGTCATTTATTTAATTGATGACTTCCAATTGGCCTGGTCGGTTTCACAGACATTTTGGCACAGCCTCCAAACCGCAGCCTCACAGCTCCAGCGACCTGGGTTCAATTCCGGGTACTGTCTGTGTGGAGTTTGCAAGTTCTCCCTGTATCTGCGTGGGTTTTCTCCGGGTGCTCCGGTTTCCTCCCATAGCCAAAAGACTTGCAGGTTGATAGGTAAATTGGCCATTATAAATTGCCCTTAGTATAGGTAGGTGGTAGGGGAATATAGGGACAGGTGAGGATGTGGTGGGAATATGGGATTAGAGTAGGATTAGTATAAATGGGTGGTTAATGGTCGGCACAGACTTGGTGGGCCGAATGGCGTGTTTCAGTGCTGTATCTCTAAATCAAATCAAATCAAATCTAAATCAAATAAAATATTGCCCCTCGAATAGTTGTGATCTTGTTTATGGAAATGAAGCCGAACTCGTGACACAAGCCAAAATGTATATATTTATGAGCGATTGCTTGACAGTTACGCTGATTTCCGATTTCAACATGTTCCAGTACCTACTCTTGATTCTATGCCTCAGTAAGGATCAACCATGACTTGAACTTGCTTGTTTCTGCTTGTCTGCCAGCCTGAAATGCATTGACCATAAGGAATTAAAAGAAATGGCCAATCTTAATGCAACCTTTATTTTATGTATTGAATGTTGCTGAAATAATATTTTTTGTTCTTTCCCTATTTTGTGTTTTTTTATTTACGTGGTAGGGGCTATCGCTGCGAGCCCGCTCTCAGGACGTGTCATTTCTGGGCAGGAAGCAAAACCACACAGCTGGCCATGGCAGGTAAGGAGACTCTGTTAATCCTTAGCTCACTGATTGCACACTACGGAGCAGTTGGAACACAGCAACTCTCTTCAAACCTTGCAGTTTGAGATTATAAAGTTTTTATTCTAATATTTCTCAGTCTCAGTTTCACATATCCACATTTGTTTTGCTTTTCCTTGATTTTTTCTGACGGCCACCATTACTGCACTGGAATGCCATATCCATAACTCACAGCAGCCACCCTTGTTCACTGTTTGGCCTCATGTTACAGGGGGCATTTTTGGTGTTTATTGAGAGTGCATGCATCTCTGCCCTCCATATTGGATGCTCAGTGCCTTTCATGCACTGAAAAATGGGCAAGGTGCCATCAGATTTTCAAACCTTTGAGTCCATTTTGCACCCCAAAAAACATAATCCAATATTTTTTTTGGGTTTTAGATCTCTCTACAGTTTGCTTATGACACCGACCCTGATTTGTGGTGGATCCCTCATTTCTTCAAATTGGGTCATGACTGCTGCACATTGTATTATTAGGTAAGTGCATTGTTTTAAGCTACGCAATAGGCATTGTGCACAAGCACTTTTATATTGAGGGCATTCCCTTACAGTTTATAAAATAGAATTATAACCAGAAGCAGTGGCGGTGGCGGAGCGAGGAGCCGGGGTATAAAAGGAGCGGAGAGCAAGGCCCAACACCAAAAGCGGCAGCGGAGAGAAACACTTTGTTCTGTTCAGTGGAACTACATGACCAGCAAAAATCGAAGTGCGACGTCACAGGAGGGCTGGTAAGTGATTGGTGGGTATTTCTTTCCTTCTTCCGTGTCTCGTGTTGCTTTTTCTTGTTTTTTGTTTGGTTTTGGCCAAGTAATTTAAATCAGGCGACTTCATTACAGGTTAAGTGTACACTTAAATAGTTTTTTTTTCTTAAATACTGTGATCCAAATTAATTAATTAAATCGAATAGCAATGGCTGGGCAGACGATGTGTTGCAGCTGTTGTATGTGGGAGCTGGTGGACGTCGGTGTGATCCACGGTGACCACATCTGCAGCAACTGTTGGCTGCTCGAGGAACTTCGGCTCAGAGTTGATGAATTGGAGTCCAAGCTGCGGACACTGCAACACATCAGGGAGGGGGAGAGTTACCTGGACACTGTGTTTCAGGAGACAGTCACACCCCTTAGATTAATTACATCCAATCTGGACCGCGGTTAGGGACAGGAGGGTGTGACTGCGAGTGAGACAGGTATGGGGATCCAGAATTTAGCTTTGGAGGAGCCTCAGCCAGTGCCCTCATCTTATAGGTATGAAGTTCTTGTTCCCGGTATGGACAAGAGCACAGATTGCAGGGAGGATGAACGAACTGACCACTGCACTGTGATTCAGAGTGCTATTCAAGCAGGGGGAGAAAAGAGAAATCTCTAAATAAAATACTGCAGGGTTAGTATAAATGGGTGGTTGTTGGTCGGCTCAGACTCGGTGGGCCGAAGGCCTGTTTCAGTGCTGTACCTCTAAATAAAATAAAATAAAAAATGTAATTGTAGCAGGGGATAGCATAGTTAGGGGAATAGATACTGTTCTCTGCAGCAAAGATAGAGAGTCCCGATGGCTGTGTTGTCTACCTGGTGCCAAGGTTAAGGACATCTCTTCTGGGCTGGAGAGGAACTTGGAGTGGGAGGAAAACGAGGTTCTGCTGAGGGACTATGAGCAGCTCGGGGCCAAATTAAAAAGCAGAACCACAAAGGTAATAATCTCCAGATTACTACCTGAGCCACGTGCTAATTGGCATAGGATAAATAAGATTAGAGAGGTAAATCTGTGGCTCAAAGATTGGTGTGGGAGAAATGGGTTCTGAATCATGGGACACTGGCACCAGTACTGGGGAAAGAGAGAGCTGTTCCATTGGGATGGGCTTCACTTGACCATGCTGGGACCAGTGTCCTGGCGAATCATATAACCAGGATTGTAGATAAGGCTTTAAGCTAAATAGTTGGGGGGAGGGTTCAATTGAAGGGAAGTTTAAAAAGTCGAAACGTAAGGAGAGAGCAGAGGTGCAGGGTAGTGAAGGAACATACATTAATCAGAGAGTGACAGGAAGGGACAGAGAATACAAGCACAAGAGTACAGCAGAAATTAGAACCAGAGTAGGTAAAAGGTCATCGAGAGATACAGCACTGAAACAGACCCTTCAGCCCACCAAGTCTGTGCCAACCATCAACTTATAATAATCCTACATTAACCCCATATCCCCTACCACATCCCCTTAATTCTCCTACCACCTACCTACACTAGGGGCAATTTACAATGGCCAATTTATCTATTAACCTGCAAGCCTTTGGCTATGGGAGGAAACCAGAGCACCCAGCAAAAACCCATGCAGTCACAGGGAGAACTTGCAAACTCTGCACAGGCAGTACCCAGAATTGAACCCAGGTTGCTAGAGCTGTGAGGCTGTGGTGCTAACCACTGCACCACTCTGGTCGAAGTCAAAGCTTAAGGCTCTTTATCTGAATGCACGTAGCATTTGTAACAAGATAGATGAGCTGAGGCACAGTGAGAAATAAATGAATATGATTTGATAGCTATCACTGAGATGTGGTTGCAGGATGACCAGGACTGGAATCTAAATGTTCAAGGATATTCAACGTTCTGGAAGAATAGGCAGAAAAGAAAAGGAGGTGGGGTAGCTTTGCTATTAAAGGAAGGGATCAGTGCAGTTGTGAGTAATGATATAGGTGTAATAGATCGTGATGTAGAAGCAGTTCGGGTGGAAATAAGGAATAACAAGGGAAAGAAATCACAGGTGGGAGCGGTCTAAGGGCCCCCGAAGAGTAGGCTCTCTGTAGGACAAAATATTAATCAGAAAATAATGGAGGTGTATAAGAAGGGCACTGCAATTATCATGGATGATTTTAATTTGCATATAGACTGGACAAATCAAATTGGCAAGGGTAGCATGGAAAACAAATTTGTAGAGTGCCTCAGGGATTGTTATTTCGAGCAATGTGTTGCAGAACCTACCAGGGAACAGGCTATGTTAGATTTGGTATTGTGTAATGAGATCGGATTAATGAGATCTCATAGTTAAGGATCCTTTAGCGGGAAGCGATCATAACATGGTAGAATTTCAAATTCAGTTTGAGGGTGAGCAGCTCGGGTCTCAAACCAGTGTCTTCAACTTAAACAAGGGCAATTACAGAGGTATGAAGAAAGAGTTGTCTAAAGCGGGCTGGGAAAATAGATTCCAGGGGAAGTCAGTAGATGAGCAGTGGCAGACCTTTAAGCAGATATTTCATAACGATCAACAAACATTTATTCCAGTTAGAAGGAAGGACTTGAAGAGAACAACGTACCTATGGATAACAAAGGAAGTTAAGGAGAATAACAAATCAAAAGCAAAGGTGTACAATGCGGTGAAAACAAGTTGTAGGCCAGAGGATTGGGAATTTTTTAGAAACCAGCAGTGGATGACTAAAACACTAATAAAGAGGGAGAAAATTGATTATGAGAGTAAATTGGCAAGAAATATAAAAACAAACAGTAGGAGCTCCTATGGGTATATTAAAAGGAAGACAGTAGCTAAAGTAAGTGTGGGGCTCATAGAGGGTGAGAATGGGGAATTAATAACAGGAAACAGGGAAATGGCAGATAATTTAAACCAATACTTTACATCAGTCTTCACGAAAACATCCCAACAATAATAGATGAACAAGGTGTAAATGGGAGGGAGGAACTTGTAACAATCTCGATCACGAGGGAAAAGGTGCTGGACAAACTGATGGGACTAAAGGTAGACAAGTCACCAGGACCTGATGGCCTGCATCCAAGGGTTTTAAAATAAGTGGCTGCAGAATTAGTGGAGGCATTGGTCATAATATACCAAAACTCTGGTAGGGTACCAGCAGATTGGAAAACCACTAATGTGACACCCCTATTCAAGAAAAGAGGGAGACAGAAAGCAGGAAACTATAGACCAGTTATCTTAACATCAGTCATTGGGAAAATGCTTGAGTCGATTATTAAGGAAGAAATAGCAGGACATTTAGAAAAACATAATGCAATCAAACAGAGTCAACATGCTTTTATGAAAGGGAAATCATGTTTGACAAATTTGTTAGAGTTCTTTGAGGATATAACAAGCAGAGTGGATAAAGGGGAACCAGTAGATGTAGTGTATTTGGATTTTCAGAAGGCGTTTGATAAGGTGCCACATAAAAGGTTATTGAACAAAATAAGAGCTCAGGGTATTGGGGATAAGGTGTTGGCATGGATTGAGGACTGGCTAACACACATAAAGCAGAGAGTTGGGATCAATGGGTCTTTTTCATGTTGGAAAGTCGTAACTAGTGGGGTGCCACAAGGATCCGTCCTAGGGCCTCAGCTATTTACTATCTATATTAATGACTTGGAGGAAGGGACAGAGTGTAATGTATCCAAATTTGCTGACAATACAAAAATAGGTGGGAAGGCATGTTGTGATGAGGAGACAAAGAATCTGCAAAGGGATATAGATAGGTTAAGTGAGTGGGCAAAAATTTGGCAGATGGTGTTCAATGTGGGAAAGTGTGAGGTCATCCACTTTGGTAGGAAGAATAAAAAGGCAGATTATTATTTCGATGGAGAAAGACTAAAAAATACTGCAGTACAGAGGGATCT
The DNA here is from genome assembly GCF_036365525.1 of Heterodontus francisci. Lineage (NCBI taxonomy): Eukaryota > Metazoa > Chordata > Chondrichthyes > Heterodontiformes > Heterodontidae > Heterodontus > Heterodontus francisci. The sequence goes on from NC_090375.1 coordinate 54,488,009, forward strand.
GGGTATTCTTGTACATGAAACACAAAAGGTCAGCATGCAGGTGTAGCAAGTAATTAGGAAGGCAAATGGAAGTTTGGCCTTTATTGCTTGGGGTTAGAGTTTAAAAATAGGGAAGTCCTGTTACAACAGCACAGGGTGTTGGTGAGGCCACACCTGGAGTACTGCATACAGTTTTGGTCCCCATATTTAAAGAAGGATGTACCAGCATTGGAGGCAGTTCAGAAAAGGTTCACTAGGCTGATTCCTGGGATGAAGGGGCTGTCTTATCAAGAACGACTAAACAAGTTAGGCCTTTATTCATTGGAGTTTAGAAGAATGAGAGGTGATCTTAAAGAAACATATAAGATTTTAAGGGGCTCGACAGGGTAGATGTTGAGAAGGTGTTTCCACTAGTGGAGGAATCTCGAATTAGGGGACATAATTACAGAATAAGGGGACCCACATTTAAAACTGAGATGTGAAGGAATTTCTTCTCACAGAGGGTGGTGAATCTCTGGAATTCTCTACCTCAGAGAGTTGTGGAGGCTAGGTCACGAAATGGAGGAGGTAGATAGATTTTTGAAATCTCGGGGAGTAGAGGGTTAGGCAGAGTAGGCCCAAAAGAGAAGTTGAGGACTGGGACAGATCAGCGATGATCTTATTGAATGGTGGGGCAGGCTTGAGGGGCTGAATGGCCTACTCCTGCTCCTATTTCTCATGTTCTTATGTTCTTATAACCAATGCAACATATTGGGCAAACACTGGAACATAGGAATTCCAGACAAATAATGACCAAGGTCCATCAAGTTTGCCTTCACCATCCTGGTAATGGTAATGATTTTATAGAATGGAGAGAGATGATCGGGATTGCTTTCCCTTTTTCACCTCTTGGTTGACCACAGAATGCATGTTTTTCAAAAGTGTTTTAGCTGCTGCATGCTTTAATTGTCAGGAACAGACAAAGGACTGGTTTTGTTGTAAGTTATAAAAGAAAGATAAATGTTTACTGTTTAAACCCTGAATATACACAACTACACCCACTCTCACACTCATACAGATACACAAACTCTCAAGCAAAGATTGCAAGAGTCGCATTCGCATAGGTTTTATGATTTCAAGAGTTCTCTGCTACACTTGATTTTCCGCTGGGGTGAAGACTGGAAACGATGCAGGCCTGTAATCTTTTTCATTGCCCACTGAATGAAAGCTCTGGAGGTTTAGGAGGATAGATTCGCTGTTGTTTACTGTTCACAGCAGCAGATTTCTCGTTATACTCCAGTCAAAGTTCAATGGCAAAGCCCTGGTACGGTTCCTCAGGTGTCTCTGTCTTCTCAGAATGTTGCTTATTAAAGCCCCTTATTAGAAACCTAGTTTCTATCATGTGACCAAAGCATCTCCTTCCATTGTCCTCCAAATACTTTCTGATGGTTAGGAGATTGACAGGCAATGGATAGTTCCACTCATCCACATACCGTCTTGATAAAGTAGAGCTTTTCACATCTATTTTCTGGATTTCAAGTTTGGAGTCGAAGAGTCTGCAACTGTACTGTGGACCCAGTTGCTGATGAATTAATTGGAGAAATGCAGCCATTACCACAGAAAGGAACATTTGCATTTTAATGGCATCTAAAAGGTATGTCCAGGAAGGTCATTTGCATTTTAATGACTTCACCAAGACTTGCCCAGGCATGAAAATTAGCATGGAGCTCTTGCAGTTCCATGTGTATTGGCAGGAAAGAAAGGTCACCTGACCTCTCAACTAAGAAGAAGGGTCACTGACCTGAAACATTAACTCTGCTTCTCTCTCTACAGATGTTGCCAGACCTGCTGAGTATTTCCAGCATTTCTTGTTTTTATTTCAGATTTCCAGCATCTGCAGTATTTTGCTTTTATACCTGACCTCTCAACTCCATTTTGTTTTGCAAGAAGGTGTCCATTTTGGGGTTTTACTTTATAAATTCATAAGTTCGTATTGAATGAACGGTGCAGTGGTTAGCACCGCAGCCTCACAGCTCCAGCGACCTGGGTTCGATTCTGGGTACTGCCTGTATGGAGTTTGCAAGTTCTCTCTGTGACTGCGTGGGTTTTCGCAGGGTGCTCCAGTTTCCTCCCACAGCCAAAGACTTGCAGGTTAATTGGCCATTATAAATTGCCCCGAGTATAGGTAGGTGCTGGGGAATTAAGGGAAGGTGGGGATGTGAGAGGGTAATGGGATTAATGTAGGATTAGTATAAATGGGTGGCACAGTGGTGCAGTGGTTAGCACCGCAGCCTCACAGCTCCGGCGACCCGGGTTCAATTCTGGGTCCTGCCTGTGTGGAGTTTGCAAGTTCTCCCTGTGTCTGTGTGGGTTTCCTCCCACAGCCAAAAGACTTGCAGGTTGATGGGTGAATTGGCCATTATAAATTGCCACTAGTATAGGTAGGTGGTAGGAATATAGGATTAGTATAAATGGGTGGTTAATGGTCAGCACAGACTCGGTGGGCCGAAGGGCCTGTTCCAGTGCTGTATCTCTAAATCTAAATTACTTGTATACTTTCTCACAAAGTATTGTTTTCTGGAATAAATCTGTCTAATTTGCATTTGAATCAATATTACTTGCTTCCACCATCTCCCTGGTGAGCCAGTTTGATAGATTGACCACCCACTCTTTGAAATATCGTTAGCTTTGAACTTATTTTTCTTTGAGCACAGGCCGTTCTACCATTCTGGACAAGTTGAAGTAGCTTATAATGGATTACATTATCTAGTATACTAAATGCAAAATGAAGAATAATTTGATATATGTCGTACAGATATATGTATTCCAGTTGCAGTTACCTTTTTATACTTCGTTTTTTGGTCAAAGCCTACAAATTCCTGAAATTTGTTTTATTTTATTTTATTTCACTTGCAACTTCTTTTTGTATATAACAGCAGTCCAGGTGCAGCAAGCCTCATTCTCCTCCAGCATCAGTGCGATCCCTCTTCAGAGTGACAAACCCGCCAGGAACTTATCTGGCTTGCCAAATGAGCCTGGACCGAGGTAATTAGGTTGGGGTTAGGGCAGATTTAGAGATATTGGCAGAGCTCCTGCCTCCCTATTCCATCTCAAAAAGACAATCTCCCCCATACTCTTCTGTGATTAAGACCAGAATTTTACGACCCCTCCATGGGAGTGGGCTGGGAGGGGCGTAAAATTGGATGGGATGGCAGTGGTTGATGAGGCAGGTGCCCCCCGCCCCCCCCACCACAGTTCAATTGAAGCCCGGAAGTGGTCATCTAATGGCCACTTAGTGGCTACTGATCGGGCACCATGGAGGCCATAACCCTCCTGCCCCACAGGCCACCCCCCCCCCCCCGCTGGATGAACCCTCCACTCTCACGATCAACCACCCCCCGCACCCTTTCCAAGGGCCTGGCTGATTGGCCCCTGGCAAGCCCCGAACTCACTTAACTTCTCCGGGCTCATCGCTGGCTGGGTCCAGGAAATGCTGTAGTCCCAGCAGTGTCCATCGCTCCCAGTGGAGCTGATGGGACTGAAGAGCTGCCAGCCCTCTTCTGCCTCAGAGGGGCGGGAGCCACAACCTCAGGCAATTAAGTGCACGAGCCACAAAGAAGAGCTTTGTGACTTCCAGAGCCAGTGGAGACGGGCTTCCCCTGGCTTTCCAGCCGGTGGGTGGGGCCACTACCTCCTCGTTAAATCCCAGCCTGTGTGGATTTTTATTCCATTTTTTTGGACAAGACGTTAAACCTGTCTGTCCTTTCAGGTGGATATAAAAATTCCGATAACACTGTTTCGAAGACGAACAGGGGAATTTTCCCCAGTGTTGGCCAATATTTATCCCTCAAGCAACATCACTAAAACAGATTATCTGGTCACTATCATATTGCTGCTTGTGACAGGGTGCTGTGCACAAATTGACTGCTGCATTTCCTATGTTACAACAATAACTACACTTCAGAAGTCCTTAATTGGCTGTAAAAGTGCTCTGGGACGTCCTTTTATTGTGAAGGGAACTATATAAATGCATGTTTTTCTTTCTATTTCTTTCAGCACCCCAGGAAGGTTTGCTGTTGTTCTTGGAGAACATGATCTGGAGCAGAAAGGCAATGAATATTTGAGACATGTTCAATTCATCATCACTCATCCTGGATGGAATCCAGCTTCCCTCGCAAATGGGTAATTCCAATCTACATTTCAAAATGTACCAGTTTCACCCACATTGAACTATTCTTAAGCCACTCTCTCCAAAACAACCTTTTTTTAAATCGTCCTCAGTGTAGTGATGGCAATTGCTGGCGATTTTTTTCCTTTACTCCTAAAATTCTTCAAATACACCACTGTACTGGCTCTTCCTCTTTCCTGCATCTCCGCTGTGTTGAAATCAAGATTCATCTGTGATCAATTTGCTCTTTCCCAGGATCTTAAAATTGTGGAACTCCTTCCCCACTCTCTTCCTTTCCTCCTAAATTCTACAGGCCTTACAACAAAAGCTTAAATTCACTTAATCGTGCTTAATGTCAAGATGTCAGCCTTGGCTCAGTGGAGAGCACCTTTACCTCTGATCCAGAAGATTGTGGGTCCAGCCCGATCCCAGAGATTTAATCATACATACAGTACTGGAGGCAATGCTGCCTTGTGAACAAGATATTAAACTGTGACTCTGTCTGTCCTCTCAGGTGGACATAAAAGATCCCTTTGTGCAAGTTGAAGAAGAGCAGGGTGTTCTGGCCAATATTATCCCCCAACCAACATAGAAAAAAGATTATCTGGCCATTAACATATTGCTGTTTGCGGGATCTTGCTATGCGCACACCAGCTGCCATGTTTCCTGCATTACATCAGTGACTACACTTCAAAAAGTACTTTGTTGGCTGGAAAGCACTTTGAGTTGTCCGGCGATCATTAAAGGTGCTATATAAATGCAAGTCTATCTTTTTTATGGTCTTATTGACCTGCATCACCACTTTTAGTGATTTGTGTGTCTGTAACCCCTTTACTTCTCTTCCCCATTTGGACATTTATTTTCCAAGGAGAATGTCATCCCATATTTTGTCACAGCCCTCCTCTGTATCCACTACCCCCCTAACCCACAATTTTGAAATTATAGTTCCAATTTTTAAATTGCAATCATTTATGTAAATGGTGAACAACAGTGGTCCCACATAGACCAGTGTCGGTTTCCCACAGTTATCATATTTATTCAATTCAATTGCACAATTTACCATAATATGATTTGAATTCTTACTTCCAGGCTGCTAATTCCCTATATTAACCAGTTTTGTATCTACTGGTCACCATGGGCAGCATCAGAGGCTAGTCTGATCCTTTCCTTACATTTTGAACTATACTTTAGTGGTTATCAGCCTTGGCTCACTGATCAAACACATTCCTCTTTGTTAGAAAGTCGTAAGGTCTAGATTCATGAGTAAATAACCAACACTTCACTGTAGTACTGTGGGACTGCTATATTTATTTTTTAATTTTTTATTTAGAGATACAGCACTGAAACAGGCCCTTCGGCCCACCGTGTCTGTGCCGACCAAGAACCACCCATTTATACTAACCCTACAGTAATCCCATATTCCCTACCACCTACCTACACTAGGGGCAATTTATAATGGCTAAATTACCTATCACCTGCAAGTCTTTGACGGTGGGAGGAAACCGGAGCACCCGACGAAAACCCACGCAATCACAGGGAGAACTTGCAAACTCTGCACAGGCAGTACCTAGAATTGAACCCAGGTCCCTGGAGCTGTGAGTCTGCGGTGCTAACCACTGTGCCACTGTGTATCATCAGAAAGTGGTGTCAGATGTTACACTGTGACACTGTCTGCAATCTCAGGTGGATATAAAAAGTCCTACTGAGTTATTGAAGGAAAAATAGGGAAGTTTTCCCGTTAACCTGTGCAATATTTTTCCCTCAATCAACATCACTAAAACCTATTATCTGGCCATTTAATGCATTGGTGTTTCTGGAATCTTACTGTGTGCAAGGTAGCTGCTGCGTTTCCCTACAAAACAATAATGACTAAATCTCAAAAGTACTACATTGACTTCACAGGACTTTGGGACATCTTGTGGTCATGAAAGCCGCTATATAAATGCAAGTTCCATTTTATTCCATCCAATCAATGTCCTACTTTTCAACAGGAGTAACTAAATAGTGCTCAAGCATCAGACTCTGACTGATTTTGTTTCCCCTCTCTTTGCCCAGGGGTGCTGAAGTTAATTGTCGCACTGCTCCTGAGGTCAGCTAACTCATAAGCGACTGTGGATTTTTTACCAATCTGATTCATGCATTTCCCTTCTATCCTGTGACTTTTAGGAATGACATTGCCCTAGTCCGACTCGCAAAGCCTGTGTATGCTACACCTGATGTGCAGCTAGCAAACTTACCAGCCAACAATCAGATCCTACCCAATGGGTATACATGTTACATTACAGGATGGGGATTAACTCAACGTAAGTCTACAACAAGGGGAAGAGGAAATTAAAGTGCATGAGGTTATTGTGTAAATCATAAACTCCAGCCTAGACTAGTTGGGTTGAATGGATTGTTTCAGTACTGCAGATTCTACGCAATGTCATAACAAAAAGTTATAATGGAACATTCATGAATATTTTCTGTGGAATTTTGCTGGTGTCCATTGTTGGTCACTCCCAAATGTTCAGGGAATTGTTAAGAGTCCAAATACTCGCAATAAAAGGGATAATAATATTCAGGGTGAACAGCTTGGTGGTTATTTTGGTAAAAGTGTGAAAACAGGCACTAAATGGATGTTGTGCCAATATGACAGACCTGTTTGAAAGTCTGCTTTTAGCACTATTTAAGTCCTAATTGCTGATTACCATAATTTAAACTTACCTGAAGGTGCAATGAAGTGCTGATGAGATAACATATTTGTGGAATGGTAGATGTGGCCTCCATGCACCCACTTCAACTGAAGGTATGGAGTGTGCTGGGTTGACACACAGCGGCCTGTTTCAGGATGGCTCAGGGACCAAGTGAGAGGGTACACAGTTTCTCCGGTGCAACATTGGAGGGCCTAATGGAGGAGGTGCAGAGAAAGAGGAATGTCTTTTACCCACAGGGGTGGAGGATTCCACCTCACCCTCTTGACATTCCCTCCTGCAGCAGCTGGTGCTGCTCTGCCTTAGCTTACGTCCTCCTCTCATTCCTGTTGCAGACCAAGGACGGCCCCTCGCAAGATGCCAATGACCAAGCACTCCATTTCTCCTGGTGACTCCTCTATGTTGTCCAATAAGGTAGGGTAGCATGGCACTTATTCTTTCTAGGTGAAGTCCTCAGAGAATTTCTGGAATAAATATTGATAGAATGTTGGTGAAGTCTTGACATCGCGTCCCAGAAAATCTCCCAATGTGTTTCAAAAGTTCTCTTCAAACCTCCAGCAGCAAATGAACATTAAAAGTTGATCATACCTCCTTTGTGAAAACTTGTTTACTCCCAATCAGCTGGTCGCCATTAAGAGAGGGTGTGAGTTCAAGTGCTCGCCACCAAAATGCCATGCGGCCTCCTTAATGAGTGCTTGCAGATGATTTAGCTGACAACCAGCCCCTTGATAATACTCCTCGGGGCCGCTCCTAGTGCAAGTTTAAGCTCCTTCATGAAGATGGCAGCTTGCACTAAATGTGGACTAAATGGCGGTTCAACTTAAATCTCCACCTTGGTCGCCTCAAGTTGCAGAGAAAATCACACACCTGAAATGAGTAAAATTCAAGAAAATTTGTAACATGGGCATTTACCACTAGATGTCACTATATCCTTCATTATATTTTCAAAGCCTGTCTGACATTTTAAGACAAACATTGGCTCAGATTTGCCTGTTGGCTCACGTGATTCTCCAACACAATGGCACAAAAGCAAAAGGAAACTATGGCGTAAGTTAAGTATGACAATAAATACGCCACTTGGTTGCTGAACCACAAAACTGACATTGCAGGACTACAGGAACATCTGGACCATAAAATTTGAAGAATAACGAAAAAAAAATATGATGAAATAATACTGATACGCTCTTTTGTTCTTTCAGCAAATGGTTATCCCTCTACCACTCTGCAGCAAGCTCTGCTCCCAGTGGTGGATTATGCTACGTGCTCATCACCATACTGGTGGTCAACCGCAGTAAATGAAAACATGATCTGTGCTGGGGGTGATGGTGTGACGTCTGGATGTCAAGTAATGGCCTCTGTCAGTCCTTATTGTTGTTTTGGTGCAATCTCTGTATTTACTCCACATGAATAGTTGCAGACTAGTGGGTCCTTGAATCAGTATAAGATGGGTTTGTATTGTCGATTGATCAGACACATTTCTGTGTCCACAATTACTCATTTGATTGATTAGCCAATTGCATTTGGACTGCAATGACCAATGACTCAGCAGGTTGTTGTAGGAAGGCCTTGTTTCAGGCAATAGTGGGATGTGCGTCTGTATCCACATTTCCCCATTCAGCGATTTATCAATCTTACCCACCCTGAAGGTGAAGGTTTCCAGACAGCAGTGGTGGCAAATGGGTGGTAGTGAATTAGTTGCACAGGAAAATTGGGAGAGCTGTATAACTAGTGGCCACACCACTACCACCCTTATTCCACCAAGTGCCAAACGTACAAGTGCCTACCCCTACGCATTTCCCCAGAGCACGAAGAAAAATAATGGAGAAGTTTCCTGGTCTCAACCAACATCACTGAGACAGATTACCTGGTCATTTATTTCATTACTGCCTGTTCGTTCCTGCTGTCCTCACATTGGCTGCTGCATTTCCTACATTACAACATTGACCATGCTACTGCCAAACCAGGAAAAGGGCGAGAGGGGAGCCTGAGACCCTTTCCTCACCTTGTCGTAACAAGGGAGTGAACCAAGTGGCCTCATTTCAGCCTATGTTCTTATCTATTTTTTTGTTCACAGGGAGATTCTGGTGGCCCTCTGAACTGTCAGGCTGCTGATGGAATATGGGTTGTCCAAGGTATTGTAAGTTTTGGACCAGTGTATTGTGTTATTGAGAAGAAACCCACAGTTTTTACTCGGGTATCAGCATACACAGACTGGATTTTCCAGGTAAGCCTTTTTGTTATGTTACCTGATGAAAGGTCACAGACCAGAAATGTTAACCCTGTTTCTCTCTCCACAGATGCTGACTGATCTGCTGAGCATTTACAGCATTCTCTGTTTTTATTTCAGATTTCCAGCATCTGTAGTATTTTGCTTCTTTCTCTACTGTAGGATCTGTTCCTTTGTATTCCACAAGCTGCAAGTCCTTTCAGTTTGAGAAGAACAACAGCTATATAAGCTTTTATAGGGCTTCCGATGTAAAGGAAAACATCATAGAACTCTTTACAAAGTGGAATAGAATGGTAGCGAGCAGGAAGGAAGGAAGGAAAATAGAAAGGGGAGGGTGGAGAGAGGTCAGAAAGACTAGCTGTCAGTTTACTTTAGGAGAAAGAGAAATGGTGAGGCAAAATGATTGTGGGACACAATTCTAAAGAACGAGGGTGTGATCACTCAAAGATCTGCTTACAGAATGAAATGGCGGGAACTTCATCTAAGTGGCAGAGGAGTGGATAACGTGGGGATGCTGAAGAAGATCTCTCAGAAAGGGTAGGGGATGAAGTCTTGAAGGATCTTTGGAAAGGATTTTTTTAATGAGCTTTGAAAGAATCTACTCTGTAAGAAAATCTTACAAATTTCCTTTATTTGAATGTATGTTACTGTTGTATTCTATCAAATACATGATAGGCTAATCCAGACAGTTTGTTTTTTTTCATTCCCAAATAACGATCCTGCTGACGTCTGGGAGAAAAGAATTAATCATAGCCAGGCTTGCTGTAAATTTAACAAGACATACCCAGCATTCATTCTTCTGTGCCCTCACCCACAACTGCCTTGCCACTGTCAATATTTTGATTTCAATGCTATGATACATATTCCCAACACCTCACTTGCTCAATTTGGTCCATTAAAAATGTCAGCAGCAATTTTCAGGTCGGCAATGCTCTCACTACCCAATTTCAGAACCCAGCCTCTGCTGGAAATGCCATTTCTGCTGGGTTCCTGCAGGACTTCACTAGGAATGTAGCTTGGGAGAGAAACATAATGGGCAGCTGAATCGATATCACCCAATTTACACTGTGGTCCACATGACCCTTGGCCATTCTGCATTAATAAACAGTCAGCCAATAGCAATTGACACTCAATCATCAAATTTTCAATATTAATCAAAATATCTGACCCTTACATGTGTTTGGTACTTCAGATGCCACATCGAGTTATCTCACAATAATCACAGATCATTTTTCTATCTGTGGTCGCCCCAGCCTAATAGTCCTCCAGTCGTAGTCATTATAGTCTTAAGTAACCAGCTATGTGTGGTTCAGCTACATGCAGCCTCTATAAACTGAGCTATTAGATGATATTTTATGTAAAATTTCATTTCCGGGTTCCCTATAACTAACTGCTTCATATACACAGAGGAATGTCAATGAGAGATTGCAAAACACTTATGAGGATACAGATATGTTCCGCATAATTTTGGATGAAAGGGAATATCTGTATGATAAGCCAAGGAGGAGCTAGACATGAGCTCCTGTCATGACCCACTTGCCTTGCTCACCTCACCCCCACTTCCCAAATGATGAGTCACCAATCTCTGCTTTGCACCAGTACCTCAATATGCGACTACTGAGTGAGCTCAGGGACCTCCTCAGTGAGCAAAGGAACAGAGAGGGACATTTATAACAGGCCACTGTCAGACACTGTCAGAAGGGTGGCACAGTGGCGCACTGGTTTGCACCGCAGCCTCACAGCTCCAATGACCTGGGTTTGGTTCTGGGTACTGCCTGTGTGGAGTTTCTGCCGGGTGCTCTGGTTTCCTCCCACAGCCAAAGACTTGCAGCTTGATAGGCAAATTGGCCATTGTAAATTGTTCCTTGTGTTGTTAGGAGAATTGTGGGGATGTAGTAGGGAATATGAGATTAATGTAGGATTAGTATAAATGGGTAGTTGTTAGTTGACACAGACTCAGTGGGCCGCAGGGCCTGTTTCAGTGCTGTATCTCTCTATGACCTCCGACTGGATTTTGTGGAGGAGGCAGAGCTTCCGCCATCAGGCTAAAAAGGAGGGGGAACCCGACCTCAGCCTTTTCAGGCACAGCCCCCACCCACCTCCCAGCATGATCTTCTGTTGTTCCAGAGGCAATGTTTCTGGCGCTGGGACACCTGTCCCTTTCAGGACAGGGTTCCTGCCTCCAAGAGCTGCTGGACAATCACAGGGCCAGCACTTCAGCAGTATAGGCAGCACAACCACTAGTGATGGTCACTGCCAGTACTGCAGTGGCCTTGGACCGAAGCCCAGCGCTGGAAACTCGGACCTCAGGTAAGTGAAGCCCTGGTGAGGCGGGGTGAGAAGGTGGGTGGTGTGGCCAGGGGGTGGGGTTGCAAAGTAATGGAGATTTTGCTGGCGGGGTTCTTCCATGGGCTACAAATGCCCACGAAGGAAAGGCACCCTCAGACGTCCATAGGGAGGGCCACTCATTTTACAAGGTGCCCTCCCTGCGTGACATATGCCCACCACAAAGTTGCAGCGGGAAGAGGCCTGTAAGTGTCTGGTACTAGGCCACTTAAGGGCCTTAATTGACCTCTTGGCAGGAAAGCTGTCGTCAGCCTATCCCGCCCCATCAAAATTGCTTGGCGACAGGGCAGCGACAGGGTGGCAATGGGCCCTCTGCCCCCACATCCCATCACGATTCTATGGCCCTTACCCCTGCCATGATCCCCGCCTCAGGGGGCTCCATAAAATCCAACCCCTCATATTTTCAGGCTAGTGTCAGCAGATCTTTAAGAGCAGGCCAGCTTTAAGCTACTCTTTAAGCATGAACATTGAGTATTTAAAAGAAAGTCAGAATCTTATGCTGCTTACAAAAGTAAAATAGGTTACGCAGAAGGCCTAGTAGGTAAAGGCATTATTGTCATAGAGACCAGAAGTGAAAGTCTCTTGTTGAATTGTGTTGGATGGATTGCGTCCTGCTGTCTTTCCTGTGGTCATTCTTTAGAATTAAGCCAAGGCAGTGAGTGTCGTCAGCCTATTCAAACATCAGGGCAATTCCACATCATCCGATCTTACACCCTCCAAAAACCTAGGCTCATCCAAAACTCTGCTGCCTCTATCCTAACTCACCGAGCTCGATCTAACCATCACCCCAGTGCTTGCTACCTACATTGTTTGACGATCCACTAACAACTCGATTTTAAAATTCTCACCCTTGTTGCCAAATCACTCCACAGCCTTTCCCCCTTATCTCTGCAACCTCCTCCAGTCATAAAACATTTTAAGAACTCTGTGTTCCTCCGACTCTGGCATCTGTGCATTGCTTACTTCCTTCATCCCACCATCGGCCGCTGTGCCCTAAGTTATTGAATTCCCGACCTAAACATCACCGTCTCGTCCCTTAAGAAATTCCCTGAAACCAACCTCATCAACCCAGCTGTTGGTCACCTGTCCTAATGTCTCCTTGTTTGGTTCAGTGTCAATTTTTGCCCGATTCTGCTCCTGTGAAGCACCTTGGGAGGTTTTACTGCAAGTAAATGCAAATACATATAGATGCAAATTGTTGATATTTTTGTTATCACAGCTGAGTCAATCGTGTCCTCATTCAACATCAGTACAGATACTTTCTAGAAAAAGGCAGTAGGAGCCCTGACTGAATTTACTTTTTCTCTTCTCTATCAGCCTTGGGAATTGTCGTATTCTGTCTGTGAACTCACTACGTACTAGAATGCAATCAAATGTTCTCACAAATAATTTTATATTTGTTACTTTTTTTCAGACTATGGAACAAAATGGTGGCATGTAAGACAATTCCTACATATTATCAACTGAGTGATGTCAAGCAGAGCCATTCACCTGCTGTGTTTTAACCAAAACTGTCAATAAATATAGAATGATCTGATTTAACCTGTGCTTGTTTCATTTTTCCTTTGCCACCATGTGATTTGCCTTTTTGATAATAAACAGAATTTTAAAAATTCCAACATTTGGGATTCTGCTCCAACTTTCCAGCACAGTTATGTAGAGAAGTGAGTTTCCCAGTATGTCCCAGTGTCAGGCTAAATTACAGACAGGGTTCACTGTGACAAATTATAAATTGCCTCCTGACACCAGCTGCACAAAGCTAATGGAGTACAAACTGTAGATCAAATATCACTCCTTTTGTGTGTCTCACTATCACTCTGTGTAGTAATTGACCAATTAAATGGGGCGATCTCACTACTGGCTGCCAGCAGGCCCCCACGCCCCAGCTCTGTGAAGGGTACATAGGAACATACGAATTAGGAGCAGAAGCAGGCCATTTGGCCCCTCAAGCCTGCTCCGCCATTTGATTCAATCATGGCTGATCTGATTCCGGCCTCAAACTCAATCAAGACTCTACCTAGCTGAGCCTTAAACATATTCAATGACCCTTCCTCCCCTGCTCTCTGGGGAAGAGAATTCCAAAGACTAACAACCCTCTGAATGAAAAAATTCTCCTCATTTCCGTCTTAAATGGGACACACCTAAGTTTTAAACTGCATCCCCTAATTTTAGTCTCTCTCATAAGGGGAAACATCAGGCTGTATTTTAACAGCCTGCCGCTGGGAGTGGTGGCAAGCTAAAAGAATAGCAGCCCGCAAGCCTAAGTGCCGCCGATCGCCCGTGCGGTGGCTCATTTAAATAGCCGGAGCAGCACGCCTCCCCCCCACCCCACCCCCAATCACGTGGAGGGGGCCGGCTGTCCGACGCCAGCAAATGTGTCAGCTGCCTGCGCCATTCTAACAGGGCAGCCAGCCCTGCTGGCATATTTACATTTTTAAAGCTATACCCCACCAAAAATTATCAAATAAAATTCTAAAGCCTCATTCCCACCCCTCAGTAACCAATTACATTAACTATTTGCCCTTCCTCCCCAAAACACTTGCCTTTTAAATCTGACCTTCCCCCCAAAAACCCGGCCACTCCACACAACGCAAAGTTTAAAGTCACTCCTTGCCCCCCATCCCCTACACTCATTATGTTTGGTTGACCCCGTTCCCAGTCGCACCACCCACCGCACTGCCCCCCCTCAACCACCATCACCACACTGGAAATCTTAACTCCTCCCAGTTCCCCACCGATTTCAGATCGGCTTTCCCAGATGGGGAATTAAAGGTGCGGGAGTCCCAGTCACCGCACTGTGAATCGTGGCAGGCCTGGACAATTGCAGGTAAGTTCATTTAAATTTATTCATGTATTGATTTAAATATTGAAATTGAGGTCCCAATGCCCGTGGCGGTGGAGCCGCCACAGAGTCTCGCTGCCGCCAGGAGGATCGGGCCAGGCCCTCCCGGCCTCCGTGGCGGGCCACTGCTGGAACAATCTTCCAGCCCCCTTGGCCAAGGAGCCCGATGTTGTCGGCTTAGTAAAATCCAGCCCATCCTCTCAGCATCCACCCTGTCAAGTCCCTTCAGGTTCTTATATGTTTTAATAAGATCACCTCTCATCCATGTAAACTCCAGTGGATACAGGCCCAACCAATTCAATCTTCCCTCATAAGAAAACCCCTTCATCCCAGCAATCAGTTGACTGAACCTTCACTGAACCTTCTCTGAACTGCTTCTAATGCAATTATATCCTTGATTAAGTAAGGAGACCAAAACTGTACACAATACTGCTGATGTGGTCTCATCAATGCCCTGTACAACTGCAGCAAAATTTCCCCACTTTTAAAAAAGCATAATACTGCAGATGTTGGAAAGCTGAAAAAAAATCAAGAAATGCTGGAAATACTCAGCAGGTCTGTCAGCATCTGTGGAGAGAGAAGCAGAGTTAACGTTTCAAGTCAGTCACTGAAGAAGGGTCATTGACCTGAAATTTCCCTACTTTTATATTCCATTCTCCATGCAATAAACAACAACATTGCACTTGCCTTCCTAATCACTTGCTGTGCCTGCCAATGAACTTTTATGGAATCATGTACCAGGACATCCAGATCCCTCTGTACCACCGTGTTCTGCAATCTCTCTCCATTTAAATCATATACTGCTTTTCCATTCTTCCTGCCAAAGTGGAGCAGTTCACATTTTCCCACATTGTACTCCATCTGCCAAATTTTTGCCCACGCACTTAACCTATTTATATCACCTTGCAGACTTTTGGGGGGAATTTTATGTTCTCCTCCACAGCGAGTTTGAAGGCCTGTGAACAGACTTCCCACTTCCGACTCAATTGATGCCCTTAACTGGGCAAATAATACCCAATTAAGGGCCTCAATCAGCTGCCGCTGCAATTAGCCGTGCAGCAGGGGGCCCTGTCGCCACATGGAAGCATGACAGGAAAAACCATGAGAGCTGCTTGCTGGTCCGGTGGGTGGGGAGAGTTCCCACATTAAAAGGCACTTGTAGTGCTTAAACGAGGGACCCGGCATCAGTAAGGGAGGAGAAAGCTGATAGCCACCCCCTTGCCTTTTCTACCGACCCCCATACAACCCCTTCCCTGTGAGGCCCACCCTGCGAGACCCCATCCTACCTTACCTACCTGCGGCTACGCCGCTCCTGGGCCTCCGCTGGGTGCTCCACCAGCAGCAGCCAACTCCTCCATGGTAATGCTGCTCAGTTCAAGTGCTGCCGGCCTCTGGTTGGGTCCTTGATCCTGTGTAGGGCCCGGTGCTGTCCAGTTCAGTGCCTAATTGCCACTTTATTCAGCGGCCTAGCACAGAAGAGCCAATGCGGATTTCTCAGTGTCACTTTTTCCAGATGTCAAGACGCCTGTCACCCAGATAAAATCCTGTCTTTTATGTCCTTTTCATAATTTACTCTCCTACCAATCTTTGTGCCAACAGCAATATTAGCTACCATACATTCAGTCCCTTCATCCATGTTATTGCTATAGATTGTAAAGAGTTGAGGCCCCAGCACTGATCCCTATGGCACTCCACAGTGCATCAACCCGAAAATGTCCCATTTATCCCTACTTTCTGCTTCCTGTTAGCTAACCAATCATCTATCCATGGTAATATGCTATCCCCTACACCATGAGCTCTTATTTTGTGTAGTGACCTTTGATGTGGCACCTTATCAAATGGCCTTTGGATATCCAAGTCCACTGCATATGCATTTTACCCTTTATCCACCTTGCTTGTTACTTCCTCAAAAACCTCTAAAAAATTATTAAAACACGATTTCCCTTTCACAAAGCCATGTTGACTCTGCCTGATTGCATTAAAAGCTTCCAGGTTCCCTGCAAAACCTCATTAATAATAGATTCTAGCATTTTCCTATGAAAAATGTTAGGCTAACTGGCTTGTAGTTTCCTGCTTTCTGTTTCCCTCCTTTCTTGAAAAGAAGACTTATATTCGCTGCTTTACAATCTGATGGGACCTTTCTAGAATCTAGGGAATTTTGGAAAATTACTGTCAATGCATCCATGATCCTAACAGCTACTTCTTTTAAGAGCCTTGGATGCAGGCTATCAGGTCCTGGGGACTTGTCAGCCTTTAGTTCTAATAATTTTCTCAGTACCCTTTCCCTGATGATTGTAATTGTTTTAAGTTCCTCCCTTCCTTTCACCTCTTGATTTATAAGTCTTTCTGGAATGTAATATGTGTCTTCTACAGTTGAGATAGTCACAAAATATCTGTTCAACACTTCCAACATTTCATTATTTCCCATTATTAATTCACCAGACTCACTTTCTAGAGGACCAACGCTTAATTTAGTTACTCTTTTCCTTTATAAGAACCTATAGAAACTTTTACTACTCATTTTGATATTTCTATCTACCACTAATCTTCACAGAATTGTACACTTTTTCATTCAGTTTGATTCTATGCTGGACTTCCTTAGATAGCACAGATGGTGCACCCTTCCCGGTCTTTCTTTATCACGAGCGTGTATCTTTGCTGAATGTTCTGAAATATTTCCTTAAATGTCTGCCACTACATCTCTACTGTTCTACCCTTGAACCTAATTTCGCAGTTCACGTTAACCAGCTCTGCCTTCATACCCTTGAAATTGCCTTTATTTAAGTTTAAAACCCAAGTCTTAAACCCACACTTCTCACCCTCGAACTGAATGCAAAATTCAATCATGTTATGATCACTGCTACCTAGAGGCTCCTTTACTATGAGGTCATTAATTAATTCTGCCTCATTGCACATTACCAAGTTTAGAATAGACAGTTGTCTTGTTGGCTCCAGAATGTGCTACTGTAAGAAATTGTCCCAAACGCACTCTATGAACTCATCTTCCAGGATATTTTTGCCAATCTTATTCGCCTAATCTATATGTAGATTAAAATCACTCATGATCATTGCTGTAACTTTCTTATCAATCCCCATCATGTTTTTTTTTATTTGTTCATGGGATGTGGGCATCGCTGGCTAGACCAGCATTTATTGCCCATCCCGAAATCCCCTCGAGAAGGTGGTGGCCTTCTTGAACTGCTGCAGTCCATATTGAGTAGGTACACACACAGTGCTGTTAGGAAGGGAGTTCCAGGATTTTGACCCAGCAACAGTGAAGAAACGGCATATAGTTCCAAGTCAGGATGGGGTGTGGCTTGGAGGGGAGCTTGCAGGTGGTGGTGTTCCCATGCATCTGGTGCCCCTGTTCTTCTAAGTGGTAGAGGTCACAGATTTGGAAGGTGCTGTCTAAGAAGCCTTGGTGTGTTGCTGAAGTGCATCTTGTAGATGGTACACACTGCTGCCACTGTGCGTCGTTGGTGGAGGGAGTGAATGTTTGTGGATAGGGTACCAATCAAGCGGGCTGCTTTGTCCTGGATGGTGTCGAGCTTCATGAGTGTTGTAGGAGCTGCACCCATCCAGGCAAGTGGAGAGTATTCCATCACACTCCTGACATGTGCCTTGCAGATGGTGGACAGGCTTTGGGGAGTCAGGAGGTGAGTTCCTCACCATAGGATTCCAAGCCTCTGACCTGCTCTTGTAGCCACGGTATTTATATGGCTACTCCAGTTCAGTTTCTGGTCAATGGTAACCCCCAGGATGATGATAGTGGGGGATTCAGCGATTGTAATACCTTTGAATGTCAAGGGGAGATGGTTAGATTCTCTCTTGTTGGAGATGGCCATTGCCTGACATTTGCGTGGCACGAATGTTACTTGCCTCTTATCAGCCCAAGCCTGGGTATTGTCCGGATCTTGTTGCATTTCTACATGGACTACTTCAGTGTCTGAGGAGTCGTGAATGGTGCAAAACATTGTGCAATCATCTGCAAACATCCCCACTTCTGATCTTATGATTGAAGAAAGGCCATTGATGAAGCAGCTGAAGATGGTTTGGCCTAGGACACTACCCTGAGGAACCCCTGCAGTGATGTCCTGGAGCTCAGATGATTGACCTCCAACAACCACAGCCATCTTCCTTTGCACGAGGTATGACTCCAACCAACGGATAGTTTTCCCCCTAATGCCCATTGACTTCAGTCTTGCTGGGGCTCCTTGATACCATTATCGGTCAAATGCTGCCTTGATGTCAAGGGCAGTCACTCTCACCTCACCTCTTGAGTTCAGTTCTTTGGTCCATGTTGCGAACCTAGGCTGAAATGAGGTCAGGAGCTGAGTGCCCCTGGTGAAACCCAAACTGAGTGTCAACGACTAGGTTATTGCTAAGCAAGTGCTGCTTGATAGTACTTTTGACACTACCTACCATCGCTTTATTGATGATCGGGAGTAGACTGATGGGGCGGTAATTGGTTGGGTTGGACTTGTCCTACCTTTTGTGTACAGGGCAATACTTGGGCAATTTTCTACATTGCTGGCTAGATGCCAATGTTGTAGTTGTACTGGAACAGTTTGGCTAGGGGCACGGCAAGTTCTGGAGCACAAGTCTTCAGTACTGTTGCCAGAATATTGTCAGGGCCCATAGCCTTTGCAGTATCCAGTGCCTTCAGTCATTTCTTGATATCATGCAGAGTGAATCAAATTGGCTGAAGATTGGCATATGTGATACTGGGGACTTCAGGAGGAGGCCGAAATGGATCATCATTTCGGTACTTCTGGCTGAAGATTGTTAAAAATGCTTCAGCCATATCTTTTGCACTGATGTGCTGGGCTCCTCCATCATTGAGGATGGGGAAATTTATGGAGCCACCTCCTCGAGTTAGTTGTTTAATTGTTTACCACCATTCACGACGGGATGTTTAAATCTGATCCATTGGTTATGGGATCACTTAGCTCTGTCTACCGCTTTGTGCTTATGCAGTTTTCCACGCAAGTCCTGGGTTGTAGCTTCACCAGATTGTCACTTCATTTTGAGATATGCCAGGTGCTGCTCCTGGCATGCCCTCCTGCACTCTTCACTGAACCAGGGTTGGTCTCGCTGCTTGATAGTAATGGTAGAGTGGGGGATATGTCAGGCCATGAGGTTACAGATTGTGTTTGAGTACCATTCTGCTACTGCTGATGGCCCACAGCACCTCATGGATGCTTAGTTTTGGCATTGCTAGATCTGTTTGAAATTCATCCCATTTAGCAAGGTGGTCGTGCCACATAACACGATGGGGAGTATCCTTAATTAGATTAGAGATACAGCACTGAAACAGGCCCTTCGGCCCACCGAGTCTGTGCCGAACATCAACCACCCATTTATACTAATCCTACACTAGTCCCATATTACTACCAAACACCCCCACCTGTCCCTATATTTCCCTACCACCTACCTATACTAGTGACAATTTATAATGGCCAATTTACCTATCAACCTGCAAGTCTTTTGGCTTGTGGGAGGAAACCGGAGCACCCGGAGAAAACCCACGCAGACACAGGGAGAACTTGCAAACTCCACACAGGCAGCACCCGGAATCGAACCCGGGTCCTTGGAGCTGCGAGGCTGCGGTGCTAACCACTGCGCCACTGTGCCGCCCTTAATGTGAAGGTGGGACTTCATCTCCATAAGGACTGTGCGGTGGTCACTCCCAGCAATGCTGTCATGGACAGATGCATCTGCAGCAGGCAGATGAGGACGAGGTCAAGTATGTTTTTCCCCACTTGTTGGTTCCCTCACATGAAAACCAGGAAGGTCCACAGTGCGATCAGGGGCATTGTTAGTCACAGAATCAGTGAGTCACTATATTTATCATTAGGTTTGGGAAACTCCAGGTAACTTTCTGCTCCTTATCCACATCCAGTGATTCCTATTGAGAAATGCGGATGATGGATAATGACATAATCTGTGCTGCTTTCCATGGTTGAACAGTCTGCCTTGAGTTCAGGGTGCAGACTTGCCCATGTGGAGTTATCACTTAGCAGAGATACCAGAGAGATGTCAGTGGCCATGGAACCATGATTCAGCATGTCCCTTCAGAAGAGGGAGAGCAGAGAAACAAAGATGGGAGGGTCAGCTTTAATGACAGGACTATGAAGAAGAGACTAGCCTGGCCAAAATTTCACACTCAATCAATACCACCATAAAGCTGAACTGATTACATAATTCAGTGCTGTTTGTAGGATCTTGTGTGCAACATGTGTCTGTCATCATATTCTATATGGCATAATCACAGTGAATGCACTTTAAAGTAATCGATATTATGTGAAGCGTCTTGAGGTATATCTGAGATGTGATAAGCACAGGATAAATGCAAATCTTTCGACCGAAAAATTGTCGTGAAAAGGAAGAGAAAATGGAAAGAAATTACAATTCTGAAGACTAGTCAATAAAAAGACAAAGCTGATCTTAGTATTCCAACAATCATTTTATGTGATACATAATCAACAAATACAGTGCCTTTGTTAAATCAAACAATAGACAGTTGGATGATCTATTTTTCTGCTGTAGCAGAGAAAAGAATGTTCTGAAGTGGTTTATTAATTTTACCAATATTAATCAGGAGGCACAATCACCAATAGCACTTGGAGTGTTGCTCTGAGAACCATTAATGTGCCATCTATAAAACAAAGATGTACAATAGCAAATGGCTAGGAGTGTGCTGCAAGGCAGTCACACAACCAACCAATGAAGGTAAAAACATAAGAAATTTCAGGAAAAGGCCCATTCGTTCCCCTGAAATGAAGTCATGACTCGATAACATAATTCAAGTTACATGAGTGAGCCTGGACTCAGGCTGCAGCTGTAAGAGCAGAAAAGCCATAAAAATTTGAAGCAAATCAAATGCATTGGAAACCCTTAAGTATTTTAGTTCTGTTACAACTGAGATAGGAGAACTGCACTATCTTTTCTAGTTCCACTTCTCCACTGGTCTCAACATATATTTAAATGTTTATCCAGTTACCAATGCGGTCAATCATGTGCTCTACTCTTTATCCCAGAATAAAATACACCAACCAGGTTTCTTTAATAAACAACAAAATTATCAGTTTA
Organism: Heterodontus francisci; assembly: GCF_036365525.1. Classification (NCBI taxonomy): domain Eukaryota; kingdom Metazoa; phylum Chordata; class Chondrichthyes; order Heterodontiformes; family Heterodontidae; genus Heterodontus; species Heterodontus francisci. The sequence goes on from NC_090375.1 coordinate 54,509,335, forward strand.
TTATTCTCTTTTCTCTTCTTCTCTTTGGCCTCCTTATCTCGAGAGACAATGGATACGCGCCTGGAGGTGGTCAGTGGTGTGTGGAGCAGCGCCTGGAGTGGCTATAAAGGCCAATTCTAGAGTGAAAGGCTCTTCCACAGGTGCTGCAGAAAAATTTGTTTGTCGGGGCTGTTACACAGTTGGCTCTTCCCTTGCACCTCTGTCTTTTTTCCTGCCAACTGCTAAGTCTCTTCGACTCGCCACACTTTAGCCCTGCCTTTATGGCTGCCCGCCAGCTCTGGCGAATGCTGGCAACTGACTCCCACGACTTGTGATCAATGTCACAGGATTTCATGTCGCGTTTGCAGATGTCTTTAAAGCAGAGACAATGGACGGCCGGTGGGTCTGATACCAGTGGTGTGAATTGTCCCTTTGTTCTGGCATCCCAAATACACGTAGATTAGAATTAGAACATTACAGCGCAGTACAGGCCCTTCGGCCCTCGATGTTGCGCCGACCTGTGAAACCATCTGACCTACACTATTCCATTTTCATCCATATGTCTATCCAATGACCACTTAAATGCCCTTAAAGTTGGCGAGTCGACTACTGTTGCAGGCAGGGCGTTCCACGCCCCTACTACTCTCTGAGTAAAGAAACTACCTCTAACATCTGTCCCATATCTATCACCTCTCAACTTAAAGCTATGTCCCCTCGTGTTTGCCATCACCATCCGAGGAAAAAGACTCTCACTATCCACCCTATCTAACCCTCTGATTATCTTATATGTCTCTATTAAGTTACCTCTCCTCCTCCTTCTCTCCAACGAAAACAACCTCAAGTCCCTCAGCTTTTCCTCGTAAGACCTTCCCTCCATACCAGGCAACATCCTAGTAAATCTCCTCTGCACCCTTTCCAAAGCTTCCACATCCTTCCTATAATGCGGTGACCAGAACTGCACGCAATACTCCAGGTGCGGTCTCACCAGAGTTTTGTACAGCTGCAGCATGACCTCGTGGCTCCGAAACTCGATCCCCCTACTAATAAAAGCTAACACACCATATGCCTTCTTAACAGCCCTATTAACCTGGGTAGCAACTTTCAGGGATTTATGTACCTGGACACCAAGATCTCTCTGTTCATCTACACTACCAAGAATCTTCCCATTAGCCCAGTACTCTGCATTCCTGTTACTCCTTCCAAAGTGAATCACCTCGCACTTTTCCGCATTAAACTCCATTTGCCATCTCAGCCCAGCTCTGCAGCCTATCTATGTCCCTCTGTACCCTACAACATCCTTCGGCACTATCCACAACTCCACCGACCTTCGTGTCATCCGCAAATTTACTAACCCACCCTTCTACACCCTCTTCCAGGTCACTTATAAAAATGACAAACAGCAGTGGCCCCAAAGCAGAGCCTTGCGGTACACCACTAGTAACTAAACTCCAGGATGAACATTTGCCATCAACCACCACCCTCTGTCTTCTTTCAGCTAGCCAATTTCTGATCTAAAGCTCTAAATCACCTTCAACCCCATACTTCTGTATTTTCTGCAATAGCCTACCGTGGGGAACCTTATCAAACGCCTTACTGAAATCCATATACACCACATCCACTGCTTTACCCTCATCCACCTGTTTGGTCACCTTCTCGAAAAACTCAATCAGGTTTGTGAGGCACGACCTACCCTTCACAAAACCGTGCTGACTATCGCTAATGAACTTATTCTTTTCAAGATGATTATAAATCCTGTCTCTTATAACCTTTTCCAACATTTTACCCACAACCGAAGTAAGGCTCACAGGTCTATAATTACCAGGGCTGTCTCTACTCCCCTTCTTGAACAAGGGGACAACATTTGCTATCCTCCAGTCTTCCGGCACTATTCCTGTCGACAATGACGACATAAAGATCAAGGACAAAGGCTCTGCAATCTCCTCCCTGGCTTCCCAGAGAATGCTAAGATAAATCCCATCTGGCCCAGGGGACTTATCTATTTTCACACTTTCCAAAATTGCTAACACCTCCTCCTTGTGAACCTCAATCCCATCTAGCCTCCTAGTCTGAATCTCAGTATTCTCCTCGACAACATTTTCTTTCTCTACTGTAAATACTGACGAAAAATATTCATTTAACGCTTCCCCTATCTCCTCTGATTCCACACACAACTTCCCACTACTATCCTTGATTGGCCCTAATCTAACTCTAGTCACTCTTTTATTCCTGATATACCTATAGAAAGCCTGAGGGTTTTCCTTGATCCTATCCGCCAATGACTTCTCGTGTCCTCTCCTTGCTCTTCTTAGCTCTCCCTTTAGATCTTTCCTGGCTAGCTTGTAACTCTCAAGCGCCCTAACTGAGCCTTCACGTCTCATCCTAACATAAGCCTTCTTCTTCCTCTTGACAAGCGCTTCAACTTCTTTAGTAAACCACGGCTCTCTCGCTCGACAACTTCCTCCCTGCCTGACAGGTACATACTTATCAAGGACACGCAGTAGCTGCTCCTTGAATAAGCTCCACATTTCGATTGTGCCCATCCCCTGCAGTTTCCTTCCCCATCCTACGTATCCCAAATCTTGCCTAATCGCATCATAATTTCCTTTCCCCCAGCTATAATTCTTGCCCTGCGGTATATACCTGTCCCTGCCCATCGCTAAGGTAAACCTAACCGAATTGTGATCAGTATCACCAAAGTGCTCACCTACATCTATATCTAACACCTGGCCGGGTTCATTACTCAGTACCAAATCCAATGTGGCATCGCCCCTGGTTGGCCTGTCTACATACTGTGTCAGAAAACCCTCCTGCACACACTGGACAAAAACAGACCCATCTAAAGTACTCGAACTATAGTATTTCAAGTCAATATTTGGAAAGTTAAAGTCCCCCATAACAACTACCCTGTTACTCTCGCCCCTGTCGAGAATCATCTTCGCTATCCTTTCCTCTACATCTCTGGAACTATTCGGAGGTCTATAGAAGACTCCCAACAGGGTGACCTCTCCTCTCCTGTTTCTAACCTCGGCCCATACTACCTCAGTAGACGAGTCCTCAAACGTCCTTTCTGCCGCTGTAATACTCTCCTTGATTAACAATGCCACACCCCCCCCCTTTTACCATCTTCTCTGTTCTTACTGAAACATCTAAATCCCGGAACCTGCAACATCCATTCCTGCCCCTGCTCTACCCATGTCTCCGAAATGGCCACTACATCGAGATCCCAGGTACCAACCCATGCTGCAAGCTCTCCCACCTTATTCCGGATGGCTGTCACTGGGATCTTCCTAGAACAGTTCTTTACAGGCAACATTGAAGGTCAGTTTGACAGGCCCTTCAGGAAGAATGCAGCATCCATTTCTTAATTTCTTACACTTGCTTCGAAGAGCTTCTCAAAGAGATGGAAATGCTGGCAGGCTTTTCAAAGAGACAGTACAGAGGAGATTTACAAGAATGTTGCCAGGGCTTGAAAGTTGCAGCTATGAGGAAAGATTGGAAAAGCTAGGGTTGTTTTCCTTAGAACAGAGGAGGCTGAAGGGTGACTTAATTAAGATCTACAAAATTATGAGGTGCTTAGATAGAGTAGACAGGAAGGACCTGTTTCCCCTAACGGAGCAGTCACTCACCAGGAGGCACAGATTTAAGGTGATTAGTAAAAGGATTGGAGGGGAATGAGGGAAAATCGTTTTCACCCAGAGGGTAGTGGGTGTCTGTAATCACTGCCAGGGATGATGGTGGAGGCAAAAACCCTCAATTCTTTTAAAAGGTACTTGGAAATGCACCTGAAGTGCTGTAACCAGCAAGGCTATGGACGAGGTGCTGGAAGGTGGGATTAATTTGGGTGGTTAGTTTTTTCGGCTGGTCTGGACATGAAGGGCTGAATGGCCTCCTTCTGTACTGTAATTTTTCAATGGTTCTAATTATTGGCTACCAGGTGAAAGAATTAAATCAAACAGCTGAAGGGCTTTCTTCATCTAAGCCTATCTTGCTCTCTTGTGAAGTTTAATTTTTTTTTTGTCCTTTTTGCCAAAAAAGAGACAATAGGACAGAGCAGTCTTACATTAGAATTAAAGACAAGTTCAAAAATAAATGCCTTTACCTGACATCCGGCCAAGGAGCCATCACCGCCAGCCCATATCATTTTCTCACCAGCATATTTAGACCTAGTACATTGGAGTTGCAAATGTTTGATGGTTTACAATTGGTAGGGAAGCTTCCAGGAAAACAGGAGATGGGCGGCCTGCAGCTGAAAGGAATTGGGTGAGGCAGTAAAAGAGAAGCCTCAAAATAATTAACCAATCCCAAAACCAAGATCATGAGATTGGTCAAACATGAACTGAAGCAGCAACTGAACCCAGAAAGAAACTCCAATGATAATAATGATAATAAGCCAGATCTCAAACATGAATCATTCAACTGAGTATAAATAATGGATTAGTTGAATTCATTAGTGTTAAAAGGATTTGATAGATTGGATACAGAGAAACTATGTCTCCAGTGGTGGAGTCCAGAATCTTAAAATTAGATCTAGGCCATTCAGGAGTGAAATCAGGAAGCACAAAGTGTATGAGAAATTTGGAACTCTTTCCCCAAAATACTGTGGTTGCTCAGGCAATTGGAGCTCACAAAACTGAGAGAGATTTTTATGAGGTTAAGATATCAAAGGATATGTAGCAATGGCAGGAAAATGGAGTTAAGATATTTCTATGTAATTATTACTTGGGTCCCTACATTCAATGCCCTGGAATACATGGAATTCCATTCTTTTTGGGATAAAGTTGCTAAGGGTCTTCTAGACTGGACAGATAACATGCAAGAATTGAATATCATGAGCACTGGACACCTTTGTGGCTAAAACTCATCAATTTCCAGCTATATACCAATACATAAAAGGTGATACATCATCCTGAGAACAACCAATAAACTCAAGATGATGTTTGATCATTTTCTCCCCTTTAATGAAATATAGTATGATATTCTTTGATGGCAATTTTTTGACATGTTTAAAGACAGATAGTTAAAGGTCTATTGCCAAGTCATCATCATACTTATTTGTCCACATTAATATAAAGAAGGAAGAATAAAACAAAGTGTTCACAAGTTTACATAGGTCTAACATACGAAGATACTGCAAGTGGCATGCAAGTATATAAAGAAGAAAAAAGACGTACATTTATCTCGCACTTTTCACCATCACCGATCATCCCAAAGTGCTTTACTGCCAAGGAAGTACTTCTGAGGTGTAGTCACTGTCGTAATGCAGGAAACATGGCAACCAATTTGTACACAGCAAACTCCCACAAACAGCAATGTGACAGCGAATATATAATTTGCTTTAGTGATGTTGAATGAGGGATAAATATTGGCCAGGATACCGTGGTTAACTCCCCTACTCTTCTTGGAAATAGTACCTTGAAACCTTTAACCTAAGAGAGCAAACGGGACCTCAGTTTGATGTCTCATCCAAAAGACAATACCTCTGACAATGCAAAACTCCCTCAGTGCTGCATTAGGATGTTAGCGTTGACTTTTCTGCTCAGATCAGTGTTGGGATCCTTGTTCTTCCTGCTATATATTAATGACCTAGACCTTGGTGTACATGACAGAATTTCAAAATTTGCCGATGATACAAAACTTGGAACAATTGTTAACTATAAGGAGGATAGTGTAGAACCACAAAAGGACATCGACAAATTGTTGGAATGGGCAGACAAGTGGCAGATGAAGATTAATGCGGAGAAAGGTGAAGCCATTCATTTTGGTCGGAAGAACATGGAGAGGCAATATAACATAAAGCATACAACTCTAAAGGAGGTGCAAGAGCAGATGGATCTGGATATATGTGCATAAGTCATTGAAGCTGGCAGGGCAGGTTGAGAGAGCAGATAATAAAGCACACAGTATACTGGCACAGAGTACAAGAGCAAGGAAATTCTGTTAAATTTGTACAAGACACTAGATTGGCCTCAGCTGGTGTATTGTGTCCAGTTCTACTTTAGGAAGGATGTGAAGGCATTGGAGAAAGTACAGAAAAGATTCACGAGAATGGTTCCAGGGATGAGGAACTTTAGGTATGAAGACAGATTGGAGAAGTTGGGACTGCTTTCCTTGGAGAAGAGAAGGCTGAGAGGAGATTTGATAGAGGTCTTCAAAATCATAAGTCTGCACAGATTGGATAGGGAAAAAACTGTTCCCACTTGTGAAAGGATCAAAAACGCGAGGGCACAGATTTAAAGTGACTGGAAAAAGAAGAAAAAGCTACATGAGGATAAACTTCATGCAGCAAGTTGTTTGGATCTTGAATGCATGGCCCGAGAGTGTGGTGGAGGAAGGTTCAATCGAGGCGTTCAAAAGGGAATTGGACTGTGATCTGAAAAGGAAGAAAGTGCAGAGTTACATGGAGAAGGCAGGGGAATGGCACGAGGTGAATTGTTCATTCAAGAGAGCCAGTGCAGACATGATGGGCTGCATGGCTTCCTTCTGCAGTGTAACAATTCTGTGAAGTGCTGATGCGGGAGTTGAACCAACAGCCTTCTGAATCAGGGGAGAGTGCAATCAACTGAGCCACAGCTGACCTCAAAAGCATGGTGATGTCTCAAATTCCATCTTCCAAAGGGATATAGAATATTTATCCAGGAACAATGTTTTCAGATTCGGCAGCACAGGAGGATATAGGGTCAGGGATGTTGTAGGGAATGTTTAAGATGGATGCCAGGAATTGTTTCTCTATGCAGAGGATGATTGGAGTCGGAATGGCATGTCAGGAAAGTTGTTTGAAGCTAGGACACTGGACTCATCCAAAAACACTGCTTGACCTGCACTGGGAAGATGGTATAGTGGTTATTCTGGAAAGATATGATCCAATTGACTGAGGGGCCTTCATCAGAATCTATCCTGTTCTGGGTTTGTTGAAGAATGCAGACAATGACCCTTGGTGAAGGTCCATAGAGTATGTCTACTTACACTATGTGCAAGGTTGAACTTGCTTCTCTAGGCATCATGAATGTGAAGGAGATTGGGACAGAGGTTGGTATTGAGAGTTTCCAGCACTCCAAACTTCCAGGACAACTGAAGAATGTCCCAGGAAACAAGAGATTGGGATGACCATTGGTGCAGATGGTGGGACTATTTGGTGGGAAAAGAAAGACACGTGAAGTCCAAATTGCTCAACTTTTCACCCAGCTTCAGTTATAATAACAATATGGGCTAGAGTCATTTAATCCACTTGTTTAAAGGATCGCTGTCTTTATATTTTTCCTTATATTCTGAAGCACTTTAAATGCACTAGAAAAAAGCAACGTGTTGTTATTTTATATGCAAACAAACAGACAAGGGTTAGCCAAGCACTCTCCTGCAGACATTGCCCTGAACATTGAGGTTACTGTATTGTGCCATGGTTTAGAATGCACATACATGTCATCTAATGCTGAAGCCTATCATAGCGTCCCTACTCGTTAATGCAGCTGAGTCTAGGGAACAAACATGCAATTTTCCTGGGCCTCTATTGATCAGTTCCACAATGACAATCTCATCACTGCTTAAACAAGTTTCCTGGAGATTCATCCAGAAAAAGTCAAGGTGGAACTCTAACCAAAACATGTGCAGCAAAATGTTCCCTGACCATTCCTTCCTAAACAAAAACAGAAAGTGTTGGAAATACTCAGCAGGTCAGGCAGCATCTGTGGAGAGAGAAGCAGAGTTAATGTTTCAGGTATGACCTATCATCGGCAATTCTCTGCACATCTTTACATCTTCCTTTATCCTACCGAGATTAACTTTCAAAACATCTTATTTTGGGTTACTATAGACAACTAGGAAGGTGCAAAGAAAACAACTGGGGATTTTCAGATGTAACTTGAATAACATGAGAACAATTGAAAAACAGGAACCACTTTGACTACCATTACAAAATGTGGTGTGGTGTCACTAGAATGGACATAACATAAATGTTATTGAGAAATTCCATCAAACAAAAGCCACAAACGACTTTGATTACGGAAGATCCATCTGGACTCTTGAAACGAGGAAGGGTTTCTTATGAAAGTAGTTACCTGATAAAGTTTTAAAGAACTATAAAAATGATGATTTGATGAAAAGTCATTGACCTAAAAAGTTAAGTCTGTTTCTCTCTCCACAGATGCACCCTGACCTGCTGAATATTTCCTGCAATTTTCTGTTTACATTTTAGATTTTTAGCATCTACAGTATTTGCTTTTGTATTCGGTACTGTATTTTTATATTTTATATTTACATATTTTCGTATTTTGCTTTTCCGATGGGACTGTGACAAAGGTTAACTTTTCCTCCCAATCCTTCTCAACCGGTTTGCAGCCTTTGGTATGGTTGACCATACCAGCCTCCTCCAATGCCCCTCCACTGTTGTCCAGTTGGGTGAGACTGCTCTCACCTGGTTCCATTCTTATCTATCTAATCACATCCAGTGTATAACTTGCAATGTCTTCTCTACTTGCTCCCACAACGTTATCTCCGGTGTCCCCCAAATCCCTCCTTGGCCCCCTCCTATTTCTCATCTACATGCTGCCCCGAGGTGACATCATTCGAAATTACAGCACTAGTTTTCACACACACAAACACAGCGTTAGTTTTCATATACACGCATGACGCCCAGTTTGACCTCATCACCAACTTCTTCAACTTATCTGCTGTTACTAAATTATTAGACTGAAAATATGAAAGGCACAATTCAGCATAGCAACGCCTCATCAGACCCCTTTCCTATCCTGAGTGTCGTTAAACAGGGCTGTGTTCTCGCACCGACACTGTTTGGGATCTTCTTCTCCCTGCTGCTCTCACATGCGTTCAAGTCTTCAGAAGAAGGAATTTCCTCCACACAAGATCAGGTGGCAGGTTGTTCAACCTTGCCCGTCTAAGAGCGAAGACCAAAATATGGAAAGTCCTCATCAGGGAACTCCTCTTTGCTGATGATGCTGCATTTACATCTCACACTGAAGAGTGTCAGCAGAGACTCATCAACAGGATTGTGGCTGCCTGCAACAAAGTTGGCCTAACCATCAGCCTCAAGAAAACGAACATCATGGGACAGGACATCAGAAATGCTCCATCCATCAATACTGGCGACCACGCTCTGGAAGTGGTTCAAGAGTTCACCTACCTAGGCTCAACTATCACCAATAACCTGTCTCTCGATGCAGAAATCAACAAGCGCATGGGAAAGGCTTCCACTGCTATATCCAGAGTGGCCAAGAGAGTGTGGGAAAATGGCGCACTGACACGGAACACAAAAGTCCAAGTATATCAAGCCTGTGTCCTCAGTGCCTTGCTCTACGGCAGCGAGGCCTGGACAACGTATGTCAGCCAAGAGCGATGTCTCAATTCATTCCATCTTCACTGCCTCCGGAGAACCCTTGGCATCAGATGGCAGGACCGTATCTCCAACACAGAAGTCCTCGAGGCGGCCAACATCCCTAGCATATACACCCTACTGAGCCAGCGGCGCTTGAGATGGCTTGGCCATGTGAGCCGAATGGAAGATGGCAGGATCCCCAAGGATACATTGTACAGCGAGCTCGTCACTGGTATCAGACCCACCGGCCGTCCATTTCTCCGCTTTAAAGACGTCTGCAAGTGCGCCATGAAGTCCTGTGACATTGATCACAAGTCGTGGGAGTCAGTTGCCAGCGATCACCAGAGCTGGCAGGCAGCCATAAAGGCGAGGCTAAAGTGTGGTGAGTCGAAGAGACTTAGCAGTTGGCAGGAAAAAAGACAGAAAGGCAAGGGGAGAGCCAACTGTGTAACAGCCCCGACAACCAATTTTATCTGTAGCACCTGTGGAAGAGTCTGTCACTTTAGAATTGGCCTTTATAGCCACTCCAGGCGCTGCTGCACAAACCACTGACCACTTCCAGGCGCTTACCCATTGTCTCTTGAGACAAGGAGGCCAAAGAAGAAGAATAAATATTGACCTGGACACTGGCGATAACTCTCCTGCTCTTCTTCAAATTAGTGCCATGACATCCTTTTATGTCCGCCTGAGAGTGCAGACAGAGCCTCGGTTCAACGTCTCATCCAAAGGACTGTACCTGACAGTGAGTTAAATGATCTCAGGTGGGATAACAGTAGGAGTATTACATTCAGCCTCACCTTCCAGGGGGAAACAAATAGACCATGTTTTTGATTCCTGATCACTGTCTCCACTCGTGAAAATAGATATAGGAGGGTTACCAGCACCTCTCTAAGGACATCCCATAGTGAGTCAGTGACTTCAAGGGAATAGGGGAGAAAGTTGGGAAGGGATGTAAAATTTTAGGGATGTTTGCATTTCAATTTGAATTATAGTGAAGACCGATGTAAAATACCTGTTCAATTCATCTGCCATCTCCTTATTATTCATTATTAATTCCCCAGATTCACTTTCTATAAGACCAACATTCACTTTGTGAATTCTTCTTTTTTAAATATCTATAGAAACTCTTACAATTTGTCTTTATATTTCAAGCTAGCTTTCTCTCATACTCTAATTTTACCTTATTTATCAATCTGTCAATCAATCTTTGCTGTTTTTTATACTCTGTCCAATCTCCTGACCTACCACCCATCTTTGCGCAATTATATGCTTTTTCTTCAAGTATGATACTATCTTTAACAGTTTTAGTTAACCACGGATGGCAGGTTCCCCCCTTGGAATTTTTCTTTCTCATTGGAATGTATCTGTTCTGTTTATTCTAAAATATCCCCTTAAATGTCTGCCACTGCATCTCTATTGACCTATCCCTTAACCTAATTTGCCTGTTTACTTTAGCTAGCTCTTCTTTCATGCCCTCATAATTGCCCTTATTTAAGCTTAAAATACTGGTCTTGGAACCATTCTTCTCTCACTCAAACTGAATGTAAAATTCAATCATATTATGATCGCTGCTACCTAGGGGCGCCATAACTATGAGGTCATTAATTAATCCTATCTCGTTGCACAATACCATGTCTAATATAGCCTGCTCTCTGGTTGGCTCCAGAACGTACTGTTCCAAGAAATTACCCTGAAAACATTCTACGTACTCCTCATCTAGGCTACATTTGCCCATCTGATTTTTCCAGTCCATATGTAGGTTAAAATCCCCCATGATTATCACCATAGCTTTCTGACAGGCTGCCATTATTTCTTCCCTTATACTCCGTCCTACAGAGTGGTTAACATTAGGTACCTGTACACCATACCCATAAGTGACATCTTGACTTTATGATTTTTCATCTGTACCCAAACTGCTTCTACATCCTGGTTTCCTGCACGAAGGTCATCCCTCTCTATTGTGCTAACACCATCATTAATTAAAAGAGCCACGCCTCCACCTTTTCCTAGCTTCCTGCACTTCCTAAATGCCATGTACCCTTCAATATTCAGGTCCCAATCCATGTCATCCAGCAGCCATGCCTCTATACTGCCTATCAAATAGTACGTATTTATTTCTATTTGCGCTCAGTATGCCAATGCATTTTACACCTAATGAAGTGCAGTCACTCCTTTAGTGCAGGAAATTCAACAGATAATTTGCACACTGCAACATCCCATAATCAGCAATGACTTAATGATCAGAGAATTTTTTAGTGATGTAGGTTGAGGAATAAACATTATAGAATACCGTGGGAATCTTCCCTGCTCTTCTTCAAATAGTGTCATGTGATAATTTACACCCCTTAGTACTAATGAGTCAGTGCTGGTCTACATTATGTGCTCAAGTCTCTGGAATGGAGCTTTCATCCACAACCTTTTGCCTCAGCAGTGAAATTACTAAACTGAGCAAAGGCTGAGACCTGGCTCAGGCACCTTGGGTTTCAAGGCCCCATCAGGACATGACTGTGTAAATAATGGGCTGCTGCATTGTCATAGACTGTGATGAGAGGTTAAACTGAGGTTCGGCCTGTCTGATAAAATGATGTTAAAGCTGGGAAGATGATACAGATGGTATTCAGGAAGAATAGAAACAAATGGGCTGAAGAGCCTTGTTCATTCAAATTGATTCTGTGGTCTGGTGCTCTCTGTCTGGCCAGGTGGCATCTATGGAAGCCTTAATTTACCATGAGCCCACAGGACAGCGAGAGAAATTGGAAAAGGAACAAAAAAAAACTATTTATTAACTCATATTCCAGATACACTAGAATATTTTGGGTATTAAACATTGCTAAGTGGCTTTCCATTATACACAGGTGTAGTTTTCCCTATTACACAAGAAGATTGAGATGTTGTGAGCGTGACACTGGAAACCTGGAATAGTTTCAAATATTAAGTGGAAATTTACCAAATTAAAGTATTGGAACAAAGTTTGCTACATTGAGATTATCCGAGGCCCGAGAGTCAGTTCGTAGCATAGCTGGATTAGTTAGGATCTGCCATAAAGGACAAAGTCTCTGACCTTGTGGTGGTGGACAGGAGTCCAGTGGCAATGGGTAGATCCTCTGTTTACCCTGATAGCATCTGCTTGTTCACTAATTTTATTCTCAGGGTGTTGCTGATGAGGCCGACATTTATCACCCATTTGTAATTGCTCTGAGAAGCTGGTAGTGGGTCTTCTTGAACCATTGCAGTGGTTTAATACAAATTAATGTCTAGGTCGACCACAGCAAAGGATAGTTAAGAGTAAACAACAGTATTTTTTCAATACTGGGGTGACATATAGAACATATTGAGTAAGGCCAATGGGTTTCGTTCCCTAAAGGACATAAGTAAGTCAAGTGGTTATTTAGAATGATCTAACAGCTTCGTGATAACTTTGATAGTTACCAGTTGTTTATTTCTCAATTTTTCTTTCACAGATTTCACATTTTCAAATTGTCACATTAGGATTTGAACTCACAGTGGAGGTAATTTAGATTTTAGGCAATATTGTCAATGGAAACCAAAATCATGAGAGACATTTAACGGCTGGCCAAGCTGATATTATTTTACACAATGGGCTGCATTTTCTATGTCCACTGCCGAAATCGGCGTCGGATTTAAATTTCGGCGGTCCTCCCACGTGGACTGCATGTCGTGAGGCGGCTGCAATATTAAACGCAGCGAATCATTTAAATTCTGGGGTGGACCATCCTCCTGATGATGTGGAGAGGGTGGGAGATCCACCCCCACCATTACGCAGGCCCTGACGCCATTTTTAAAGGGTGGACCGTCCTCCTGATGATGTTTTTAAAGGGCTTCGAGCCCTTCCATTTCATTTCAATATTTAAAGAAATAGCGATTCGAAATTGTTGTGAAAAAATTAACTAAATATTTCTATCTGCTCTCCCACCCACTGAACCCATAACCACAGACTTCATTCCTTGCTCTCCACCCGCCCCCCAAAAAGCGTACCGTGTGCATCCGAGCTTTCCCCTTCCCATTCTTCATGATCTGTGCATTTTGTTCCTTCCCACCATTCCCCACACCAATCGAAGGAGTTTGCCCTGCTCCCCAACGCCACCCACCCCACACTGAGATATTTATCTGCTTCCCCCTCTCCATCAGTGTCCCACATCAGATCCCGAGACGGATATCTGAATGCGCATGAGTGCTGGCCACCTGCACCAATATGGCACCAGAGAACAGACGTCAGGAGTGAGTAAGTACTTAATTCATTGATTTAAATGAATTTATCTATGCAAATTTGGCACCCATCGCCGAGCGTCGAGGCACATAGCGGGCCTCTGTCGGAGGCATTTTCCAGCCGCCCAGCCACAACCCTCGAGTCAGAAGGGCTGTAAAATCTAGTCCAATCCTCTAAAGTCAAAATTATGCCTCCATACTCTGGTTATTAATCCAGGCCTTTGCATAGTTTGTCCACTAACATAACCACTACACGGCAGTATTGGTGTCAGGTGTTGAGTTCATGGATACCCTGATTTAAGGCATTTGTCCTCTAGATTTTCTCCCACACCAATGAAACATTTGACTTCTGCTTTGTGCTTACCCAAATTCCATGGATACTCAGTCACAAGAACCAAGGTTGCACACCAATGTTCTATTAAGGCTCAAAGCATTGCAATGCATAGTACATGAGATTATGCTCATTTGCGTTAGTTTTTTTTATAAATTGGTCTGCGTTAATCTCTGAGAGGAAATGCACCACTCAGTATGATACTGTTCCACATAAACCAGAAAGGCATCAGGTCCAATTTCAAGCCTGTGCTAAGTTAAATGATCTCAGGTGAGATAACAGTAGGAGCGCTAAGCTCAACCTCATCTTCCAGGGAGAAACAAATAGACATGGGTCCTGTTCCCGATCACTGTCCAGTGATCATCAGCGAGAAAATGTGTGTCTATGAACAGTAATTGAGGATGGACTGGACCCCACTCTGATGAAAATAGATATAGGAGGGTTACCAGCACCTCAATAAGGACACCCCATTGTGAGTCAGTAACTTCAAGCGAGTAGGGGTGAAATTTGGAAACAGATGTAAAATTTTAGGGAGGTTTCAATTTCACTTTGAAATGCAAGGGCAGAATCTGCTAATGGGATCACCCACACTGGAAGGGACAGAAGGCGAGGAAAGGGGAATGAATTTGGTCTTGGACAGTAGTGCAAAACAGGTGATTGCATTGACTTCAAAGGGGAAACAAAAATCAAGCTTGGTGTAAAATGGCCTGCTGATTCAGTATCACCCATTTTGTTCTATCACCCAAGACCCCCATAATCGCTACACTTTTTGTCATGACAAATCATTTGTCTGATATACTGTATATTTTATTAGAGACAGCAAGTGGTAGTGAGTGAGCCTTAAATTACCATTTTGAGAACAGTCCATGAGGCTGATTCATATTACGAGCATTGCCTTCGATTTCTGTAGCTGCCTTTTTTGCAGTCTTGCCGATGTCCTTTGGCTCTTCAGTGGCTGGCTTTGTGAACAGGATTGGGCTGGTGCCTGTCTGTCTCATGTTGTAACATGGTGCTATAGAGGATGTTGCCAGTGTGTGGGCAAGCAGTTGGTAATACAGTGGGCCATGACTAGCAAGTCATTTATTTCATTGATGACTGCCAATTGGCCTGGTCAATTTCACAGACATTTTGGCACAGCCTCCAAATAAAATATGGCCCTTTGAATAGCTGTTACCTTACTTATGGAGAAAAGCTTATCATGTGACACAAGCCAAAATGTTTATATTTATGAGCGGTTAGTTGACAGTTGAGATTGCTTAAGGTTTCAACATGTGTTCTACAGCCCTTGACATCAAGGCAGCATTTAACCGAGCGTGGCATCAAGGAATCCTAGCAAAATTGAAGTCAATGGAATCAAGGGAAAACTCTGCCCTGGTTGGAGTCATACCTAGAACAAACGAAGATGTTGTGGTTGTTGAAGGCCATTTGTCTCTGTCCCAGACATCATTGTAGGAGTTCCCCAGGGCACTGTACTAGGCCCAACCCTCTTCAGCGGCTTCATCAATTACCTTTCCTCCATCATAAGGTGAGAAGTCAGAATTTTTGCTGATGATTGCACAGTGTTCAGTACCATTCGCAACTCCTTAAATGTGAAGCAGTCTGTGCCCACATGTAGCAAGACTTGGACAGCATTCAGGTTTGGGCTGATAAGTGCCAAGTAACATTCACACCACACAAGTGCCAGTCAGTGACCATCTCCAACAAGAGACAATCTAATGATCACCCCTTGACGTTCAATGCATAGCCATCACTGAATCCCATATCATCAACATCCTGGGAGTTACCATTGACCACAATCTTAATGAGAACAGCCATATAAATACTTTGGCTATAAGAGCAGGTCAGAGGGAAGGAATTCTACAGCACGTAACACAGCTCCTGACTCCTCAAAGCCTGTTCACCATCTACATGACAGAAATCAAGAGTGTGATGGAATGCTCCCCACTTGCTTGAATGAGTACATCTCCTACAACACTCAGGAAGCTTGACACCATCCAGGACAAAGCAGCCCGCTTGATCATCACACCATCCAGCACCTTATGCATTCACTCCACTGCCACTCAGTGGCACCAATGTATATCATCAACAACATTCACTCCTTCAATTGCACCTTCCAAACCCACAACTTCTACCACCTAGAAGGTCAAGGAAAGCAGACACATGGGAACACCATCAACTGTAAGTTCCCCTTCAAGCCACACACCATCCTGACTTGGAACTCGATTGCTGTTCCATCACTGCTGTTGTGTCAAAATTCTGGAACTCCCTCCCTTACATCAATATGGATGTACCTACACCACATGGTCTACAGCAGTTCAAGAAGATGGCTCACCACTATCTTTTCAAGGTCATTTAGGGCTGGCAACAACTGGCTTTGCCAGTGACAATCATATCCCATGAATGGATTTTTAAAAAAGATTGCTAACCAGTGCCTCCACCTTGACAGAAAAAAATGACTTACATTTATATATCAAATTGTATGACCACCAGATCCCCCAAAGCAATTTACACCCAATAAAGAACTTTTTTTAAAGCATAGTCACTGTTGTAATGTGGGAAATGTGGCAGTCAATTTGCACACTGAAAACTTCCACAAACAGCAATGTGAAACTAACTAGTTAATCTGTTTTTATGATGTTGATTGAGGGATAAATATTAGCCCGAACACTGTCTATTACTCTTCTGCAAAAGAGTGCCATAAGATCATTGTATGTCTGCCTGAGAGAGTAGACAGCACTAGGTTGAACATCTCATCTAAGGGACAGCACCTCTGACAGTGTAGCACTCTCTCAGTACTGCACTGGAATGTTGTCTCAATGTTTGGCATGGGACATGAACCCATAACCTTCTTGGCTCAGAAGCGAGACTGCTATCAACTGAGCCATGGCATGTCAACATGTAACACTTTGACCTTCAGAAGAAAGAAGAACTTACATTTATATAGCCCCTTTCACAAATGCAGAACATCCACGTGGTGGTGGACGGGAGTCCAGTGGCAATGGGTAGATCCTCTGTCTGTTTACCCTGATAGCATCTGCTTGTTCATTAATTTATTCTCAGGATGTGGGTGTAGCTGATGAGGCCGACATTTATCACCCATTTCTAATTGCTCTGAGAAGGTGATAGCGGGTCTTGCACCATTGGCAGTGATTTCATACAAATGAGAGTCTTGCTAGGCCACAGCAAAGGACTTTTAAGACTCAACCACATTAGTGTGTCAACACTGGAGTCACATATAGATCACAATGAGAAAGGGGTAGGATTCCTTCCTTAAAAGACATTAGTAAGCCAATTGGGTATTTAGAATAACCCAACCGCTTCATGATCACTTTTATCAGTTACCAGTTATTTATTTCTAGAATTTTTCGGAACTCAGAAGGGTCACTGACCCGAAACGTTAACTCTGCTTCTCTTTCCACAGATGCTGCCAGACCTGCTGAGTGATTCCAGCATTTCTTGTTTTCGTGTCTCACTAATTTGATTGAGTTTTTTGAGGAAGTGATGAAGTTGGTTGATGAAGGAAGGGCAGTGGATGTTATCTGTATGGACTTCAGTAAAGCCTTTGACAAGGTCCCTCATGGCGGACTGGTACAAAAGGTGAAGTCACACGGGATCAGAGGTGAGCAGGCAAGATGGATACAGAACTGGCTCGGTCATAGAAGACAGAGGGTAGCAGTGGAAGGTTGCTTTTCTGAATGGAGGGATGTGACTAGTGGTGTTCCGCAGGGATCAGTGCTGGGACCTTTGCTGTTTGTAGTATATATAAATGATTTGGAGGAAAATGTAGCTGGTCTGATTAGTAAGTTTGTGGACGACATAAAGGTTGGTGGAGTTGCGGATAGTGATGAGGATTGTCAGAGGATACAGCAGGATATAGATCGGTTGGAGACTTGGGCGGAGAAATGGCAGATGGAGTTTAATCCGGACAAATGTGAGGTTATGCATTTTAGAAGGTCTAATGCAGGTGGGAAGTATACAGTAAATGGCAGAACCCTTAGGAGTATTGACAGGCAGCGAGATCTGTGCGCACAAGTCCACAGGTCACTGAAAGTGGCAACGCAGGTGGATAAGGTAGTCAAGAAGGTATACAGCATGCTTGCCTTCATTGGTCAGGGCACAGAGTATAAAAATTGGCAAGTCATGCTACAGCTGTACAGAACTTTAGTTCGGCCACACTTAGAATATTGCGTGCAATTCTGGTCCCCCTCACTCCCAGAAGGACGTGGAGGCTTTGGAGAGGGTACAGAAAAGGTTTACCAGGATGTTGCCTGGTCTGGAGGGCATTAGCTATGAGGAGAGGTTGGATAAACTCGGATTGTCTTCACTGGAACGACGGAGGTGGAGGGGTGACATGATAGAGGTTTACAAAGTTATGAGCAGCATGGACAGTGTGGATAGTCAGAAGCTTTTTCCCAGGGTGGAAGAGTCAGTTACTCGGGGACATAGGTTTAAGGTGAGAGGGGCAAAGTTTAGAGGGGATGTGCGAGGCAAGTTCTTTACACAGAGGCTGGTGAGTGCCTGGAACTTGCTGCTGGGGGAGGTGGTGGAAGCAGGTACAATAGCGACGTTTAAGATGCATCTTGACAAATACATGAATAGGATGGGAATAGAGGGATACGGTCCCCGGAAGTGCAGAAGGTTTTAACTTAGGCAGGCATCAAGATCGGCGCAGGCTTGGAGGGCCGAATGGCCTGTTCCTGTGCTGTACTGTTCTTTGTTCTTTGTTCACTGTATATGTCCTGCCCTGGTTTAACTTCCCAAAAATGCATCACTTCACACTTGTCTGTGTCAAATTCCATTTGCCAATCCCTTGCTCACTTTCCCAGTTTATCTATATCTTGTTGTAACCTTAGACAACCTTCTTCACTGTCCACTATACCACCAATTTTGGTGTCATCTGCAAACTTACTAATCATGCCCCCTACATTCACTTACAATTCATTAATATATATGACAAATAACAGAGGGCCCAGCACCGATCCCTGCGGCACACCACTGGTCACCGGCCTCCAATCTGAAAAACAACCCTCCACTACCACCTATCACCAAGCCAATTTTGTATCCAATTGGCTAGCTCACCCTGGATCCCATGCGAACCTTCTGGACCAGCCTACCATGTGGGACCTTGTCAAAGGCCTTGCTAAAGTCCATGTAGACAACGTCCATCGCCCTGCCCTCATCAATTCTTTTGGTCACCTCCTCGAAAAACTCAATCAAATTCATGAGACATGATTTTCCACGCACAAAGCCATGCTGACTATCCCTAATCAGACCTTGCCTTTCCAAATGCATATAAATCCTGTCTCTCAGAATCCCTTCTAATAACTTTCCCACCACTGATGTAAGGCTCACCAGCCTGTAGTTCCCTGGCTTAGGGCCTGCTGCCCTTCTTAAATAAAGGCACAACATTAGCTATCCTCCAGTCTTCCAGTACCTCACCCGTGGCTAATGATGATACAAAAATCTCTGCCAGGGCTCCCGCAATCTCCTCCCTTGCTTCCCATAGCATCCTAGGATACACCTGGTCAGGCCCTGGGGATTTATCCACCTTAATGTGCTTCAAAACCTCCAACAGCTCCTCCTTTGTAATGTTGATGTGCTCCGGGATATCAGTTTTCCCTCCCTTGAACTCACCAGCTTCCATGACCTTCTCCACAATAAATACAGAGGAGAAGTATTCATTTAAGACCTCGCCCATTTCATGTGGCTCCACACATAGATTACCACACTGATCCTTAAGGGGACCTACTCTCTCCCTAGCTACCCTTTTACTTTTAATATACTTAACGAATCTTTTAGGATTCTCTTTTATCTTGTCTGCCAGGGAAATCTCATGGCCCCTTTTCGCCCTCCTATTTTCCTTCTTAAGTGTAATCCTACATCTCCTATACTCCTCGAGGGACTCGCTCAATCCCAGCTGCCTATACCTGACATATGCCTCCTTCTTTGTCCTCACCAGACCCTCAATATCCCTCATCAACCAAGGTTCCCTAAACTTGCCAGCTTTGCCCTTCCATCTAACAGGAACATTCCGGCCCTGAACTCTTCCTATCTCACTTTCAAAAGACTCCCACTTGCCTGACATCCCTTTACCTGTAAACAGCTTCTCCCATTCAACTTTTGAGAGTTCCTGTCTGATGTCATCGAATTTAGCCTTCCCCCAATTTAGGACTTCAACCTGAGGACCAGTCCTATCCTTTTCCATAACTATCTTGAAGCTAATAGAGTTATGGTCACTGGTCCCAAAGTGACACATCAACCACCTGCCCAGCCTCATTTCCTACGAGGAGGTCGAGTGTAGCCCCTTCTCTAGTAGGGCCATCCACATACTGCTTTAGAAAACTATCCTGGACACACTTAACAAATTCTTCCCCATCTGATCCCTTCGCACTAAGGCAGTCCCAGTCAATATTAGGGAAGTTAAAATCACCTACTATTACAACCCTACAATTCCTACAACTATCTGTGATTTCCCTACATATATGCGCCTTCAATTGTCTCTGACTATTGGGGGGCTTATAGTATGATCCCATCAAAGTAATCACCCCTTTTTTATTTCTAAGTTCTACCCATATGACTGGACGTTCCCCCCGGGATATCCTCTCTAAGTACTGCCGTGATGTCCTCCCTAATCAATAGTGCAACTCCCCCTCTTCTCTTACCTCCACCTTTGTCACGCCGGAAACATCGGTACCCTGGAACATTGAGCTGCCAGTCCTGCCCATCCTTCAACCACGTTTCCGTAATAGCTATAATATCACAATCCCATGCTCTGAGTTCATCTGCCTTACCTGTAAGACTTCTTGCATTAAAGTAAATGCAGTTTAGCCTACAAGACCTTCCAGGTTCCTTGTCCTGCCCCTACCCGGCCTGCGTACTGGACTTGTTTGCTTTAATCTCTACATTTGTCTCAACTACCTCATCGGCGAGACTATTACTTTGGGTCCCACCCCCCTGCAAGACTAGTTTAAACCCTCCCGTGTAGTACTAGCAAAGCTCCCCGCAAGGGTATTGGTCCCCTTCCAGTTCAGATGCAACCCGTCCTTCTTGTACAGGTCACCTCTGCACCAGAAGAGGTCCCAATGATCCAAGTAGCTGAAGCCTTCCTGCCTACACCAGCTCTTCAGCCACGCATTCATTTGCCTTTTCCTCCTATTCCTACCCTCACTAGCACGTGGCACAGGGAGTAATCCTGAGATTACAACTCTAGAGGTCCTGCTTTTTAACCTTCTATCTAACTCCCTATATTCACTTTGCAGGACCTCATCTCTCTTCCTGCCTATGTCGTTAGTACCAATATGGACCACGACCTCTGGCTGCTCACCCTCCCCTTTCAGAATGTCCTGCAGCTGCTCCGAGGCATCCTTGACCCTCGTACCAGGGAGGCAACATACCATCCTGGAGTCTCGTTTGCGGCCACAGAAATGCCTATCTGCACCCCTTATGATAGAATCCCCTATCACTATAGCTCTTCCACCCCTTTTCATACACTGCTGTGCAGCAGAGCCCTCCATGGTGCCACGAACCTGGTTGTTGCTGCTTTCCCCTGGGAGGTCATTCTCCCCCAACAGTATCCAAAGTGGTATATCTGTTTGAGAGGGGGATGGCCACAGGGGACTCCTGCACTACCAGCCTACACCTACTACACCGTCCTTTTTCTGCCTGTGCAGCCATTACCTGCGGTGTAACCACCTGACTAAACGTGCTATCCATAACGTCCTCAGCATCGCGGATGCTCCACAGTGAATCCACTTGCAGCTCCAGCTCTGTAATGCAGGTAGACAGTCGCTGCAGATGGCTACACTTCCTGCACACATGGTCATCAGGGACACTGGAAGCGTCTTTGACTTCCCACATAGCGCAGGAGGAGCATATCACGGGGCTGAGCTCTCCTGCCGTGACTTACCCTTAGGTTAATTAGTTACTCCCTTAATTAAAAAATACTAATTGCACCAGGGGCCTTGTTCTACTCACTCCAATCTAAAGTCCTTAAAAAAAACACTTTAGTAGTACTTACCTTATCACCAGAGGTTACTTTTTCAACAAACAAAAACTTTCCCCTTATTTTTTAAGATATTTAAATGCACTAACAGCTGCTACTCACCAACCAGCTCTCCTCTGATGTCATTGTTGGCTTTTTTTTCAAAACTCCGGCGCATAGAAGAGGTTCAACTGCTCTCCGCTCCCGAAAGGTAAGAGACTGGGCCTCGATCCTCGGGCTTGATTTATAGGTTCCGCTCTCAGCGTTCTTCCCATGGGTCCGCTCCGTTCCTCTCCGCTCCACTCCCGGAAGGTAAGAGCTCATGGATATCCTGATTTAAGGCATTTGACCTCTAGATTTTCTCCCACACCAATGAAGCATTTGATTTGTGCTTTGACTTACCCCAAATTCCTGGAAACTCAGTCACAAGAACCAAGGTTGCACACTTGTGTTCTATTGAGGCTCAAACCATTGCAACACCATAGTACATGAGTTTATGCTCATTAGTATTAGTGTTTTCTAAGTTATTGTGCCTTAATCTCTGAGAGGAAATGCACCACCCAGTGTGATACTGTTCCACATAATCCCGAAAGGGATCAGGTCTGATTTCAAGCCAGTGCTAAGTTAAATGATCTCAGGTGGGATAACAGTCAGAGCACTACATTCAGCCTCACCTTCCAGGGAGAAACAAATAGACCATGGTTCCTTTTCCCAATCAGTGTCCAGTGATCTTCAGCTAGAAAATGGGTCACTGCGAACAGTGACTGAGGATTGACTGGCCCCCAGTCTGATGAAAACAGATACAGGAGGGTTACCGACTCCTCTGTAAGGATGCCCCATTGTGAGTCAGTGGCATCAAGGGAGTAGGGGTGAAAGTTGGGAACGGAACGATGTAAAATTTTATGGAGGTTTTATTTTCACCTTGAAAGGAAGAAAGGGAGTTTCAGAAGGGGAAAGGAAGAAAGGGAGATGCAAAGAGAGAAAGTGGCAAGAAGGTGTGAGTTACAGAGACTGTAAACCCAAAATGAAAATGCTGCTTGTCACTCAAACCTTATCCCCAATTCAGAACAAAACTTTGATGTGCTGAGACACTCAAGACTAATGCCAAAATTTAATGAGGATGAGGTTGAGTCATACTTTAACTCATTTGATAAAATAGCTAGGAGTCTAAAATGGCCAAAAGAATTCTGGACCCTCCTCTCAACGCAGGTTCGTGGGTAGGGCTCTACCACCTAGAAGGGCAAGAGCAGCAGAAACATGGTAACACCACCAACTGCAAGTTCCCCTTCAAGCCACATACCATCCTGACTTGGAATTGTATCGCTGTTCCATAGAATCATAGAAAGTTTAAGGCACGGAAAGAGGCCACTTGGCCCATCATGTCTGTGCCAGCTGAAAAACGATCCCCCTATTCTAATCCCACCTTCCAGAATTTGGTCTGTAGCCCTGCAGATTACCGCACTTGAGGTGCATATCCAGACTCCTTTTGAATGAGTTGAGGGTCTCTGCCTCAACTACCCTTTCAGGCAGTGAGTTCCAGACCCCCACCACCCTCTGGGTGAAAATGTTTTTCCTCCCCCCCTCTAATTTTTCTACCAATCACTTTAAATCTATGCCCCCTTGTCACTGACCTCTCTGCTAAGGAGAATAGACCCTTCACCTCCACTCTATCCAGGCGCCTCACACTTTTGTACATCTCAATCAAATCTCCCCTAAGCCTTCTCTGTTCCAAGGAGAACAACCCCAGCCTATCCAATCTTTCCACATAGCTGTATTTTTCCAGTCCTGGCAACATCCTTGTAAATCTCCTCTGTCTAATGAGGAATAGTTGGACAAGGAGGCTTATATCTGCTGGAGTTTAAAAGAGTAAGAGGTGACTTGATTGAAACATAAGATCCCGAGGGGTCTTGACAGGTTGGATGTGGAAAGGATGTTCCCCTTATGGGAGAATCTAGAACTAGGGGTCACTCTTTAAAAATAAGGGGTCACCCATTTAAGACAGAGATGAGGTGAAATTTTCTCTGAGGGTCGAGAGTCTTTGGAATTCTCTTCCTCAAAGGGCGTTGGAAGCAGAGTCTTTGAATATTTTTAAGGCAGAGGTAGATAGATTCTTGATAAGCAAAGGGGTGAATGATTCTTGGAGGTAGGTGAGAATGTGGAGTTGAGTTTACAGCAGTTCAGCCATGATCTTGTTGAATGGCGGAGCAGGCTCAAGGGGCTGAGTGGCCTACTCCTGCTCCTTGCTCGTATGTATGTTGGAATGTCTATGGTATACATTCCTGCCCTCTGATTTTTGTTTTCCTTATTGGTGGAGGGCTTCTTGTGTGCTCACCTTTTTGTTCCTCTATCACGAACACTCCATCTTATATCACTTTCCCACTTTCTGCCCTTTCCAAACCTCTGGGAATTATCATAAAAGGCTTTTCCCTGTATAAAGAGTGTATCTGTGAGATCAAATTCATCTACCATGGTGGCGGCTTCTCTCACCCTGTGAATTCTTTGTTCTTCTGTAAGTTCTTATACTACTTGGGATGCTAATTTTTGTAAACAGTCAATTATTTAGTAATTAGGAAAGCTAATAGAATGTTATCATTTAAGTTGATGTGCTTTTTTCTTTGACAGGAAATGCATCTCTCAGTGTGATACTGTGCCACATAGAGCAGAAAGGGATCAGGTCTGATTTCAAGCCTGTGCTGAGATAAATGATTTCAGGTGGGATAACAGTAGGAGCATTACTTTCAGCTTCACCTTCCAGGGGAAACAAATAGACCATGGTTCCTGTTCCCAATCAGTGTCCAGTAATCTTTGGTTTGAAAATATGGGTTTGTGAACAGTGACTGAGGATGGACTGAACCCCACTCTGATGAAAATAGATATAGGAGGGTTACCCACTCCTCTATTAGGACACCCCATTGTGAGTCAGTGATTTCAAGGGAGTAGGGGTGAAAGTTGGGAACGGATGTAAAATTTTAGGGATGTTTTAATTTCACTTTGAAATGCAAGGACAGAATCTGCTAATGGGATCACCCACATCAGAATGGAGAGAAGTCAAGAAAAAGGAAATGAATTTGTCTTGGACAGTGGTGAAAAACAGGTGATTGCATTGACTTCAATGTGGGAAAAAAAAAAATCAAGCTTGGTGTAAAATGGCCTGCTGATTCACTATCACCCATTTTGTGCTGTTACCCAAGACCCCCGAAAATCGCTACAATTTTTGTCATGACACATCATTTGTCCAATATAATGTTTAATATAATACACAGGTCAATGTATATTAGTGAGAGCAAGTGGTGGGGAATGAGCTTAAATGATCATTTTGAGGAAAGCCCATGAGGCCAATTCTTATTACTAGCCTTGACTTCAATTTCTGTAGCTGCCTTTTTCTGCAGTGATGTCCTTTGGATCTTCAGTGGCTGACTTTGTGAGCAGGGTTGGGCTGATATTTGTCTGTCTCATGCTGTAATATGGTGCATTGGAGAATGTTGCCAGTATGTGGGCAAGCAGTTGGTAATACAATGGGCCATGACTGGCAAGTCATTTATTTCATTGATTAGCCTGGTCAGTTTCACAAAACTTGGGCACATCCTCCGAATAAAATATTGCCACATGAATAATTGTTCCTAAGTTTATCTTGTGACACATACCTAAATGTTTATATTTATGAGAGGTTGCTTGACAACTGAGCTCATTTCAGATTTCAAAATGTGGGAACGCCTGTCCTTGACATCAAGGCAGAATTTAGCAAATTGTGGCATCAAGGACCCCGGCAAAATTGAAGTCAATGGGAATCAGGGAGAAGCCTCTCTACTGGTGGGAGTCATAACAGCAAAAAGGAAGAAGGTTATGGTTGTTGAAGGCCAATTATCTCAGTCCCAGGACATCTCTACAGGAGTTCCTCAAAGCAGTGTCAGAGATTGTGACCTTTAGACGAGAGGTTGGTAATACGAAAGGTTCAGCCTGTCTGATAAAATGATGTTAAAGCTGGGAAGATGGTATAGATGATATTCAGGAAGAATAGGAACAAGTGGGCTGAAAGGCCTTGTTCATCCAAACTGATTCTGTGATCTGGTGCTGTCTCTCTGGCCAGGTGGCACCTATGGAAGCCATAATTTACCATGAGCCCACAGGACAGAGGGAGAAATTGGAAAAGGAACAAAAAAAAAACTATTTATTAACTCATATTCCAGATACACCAGAAGCTGTCAGTTGGTAAACATTGCTGAGTGGCTTTCCATTATACACAGGTGTAGTTTTCCCTATTACACAAGGAGATGGGGATATTGTGAGCCAATTGGTAAGCCAATTGGGTATTTAGAATAATCCAACAGTTTCATGGTCACTGTTACTGTTGCCAGGTTTCTATTTCTAGATTTTTTTTTGAACTAAATTCAAATTCTCACATTGCCAAAGTGGGATTTGAGCTCAAAGTGGAGATAATTTTGATTTTAGGCAATACTGTCACTGGGCCATGACTGGTAGGTCATTTATTTCATTGATGACTTCTAATTGGCCTGCTCCGTTTCACAGACATTTTGGCACAGCCCCTCAAATAGTTGTTATCTTGTTTATGGAAATGAAGCTGAACTTGTGACACAACCCAAAATGTATATATTTACAAGCAGTTGCTTGACAGTTACG
Source organism: Heterodontus francisci (assembly GCF_036365525.1). Classification (NCBI taxonomy): domain Eukaryota; kingdom Metazoa; phylum Chordata; class Chondrichthyes; order Heterodontiformes; family Heterodontidae; genus Heterodontus; species Heterodontus francisci. The sequence continues at coordinate 54,535,816 of NC_090375.1, forward strand.
CTCATTTCAGATTTCAACATGTTCCAGTACCTGCTCTTGATTCTATGCCTCAGTAAGGATCGAACATGACTTGAACTTGCTTGTTTCTGCTTGTCTGCCAGCCTGAAATGCATTGACTATAAGGAATTAAAAGAAATGGCCAATCTTAAGGCAACCTTTATTTTATGTATTGAATGTTGCTGAAATAATATTTTTTGTTCTTTCCCTATTTTGTGTTTTTTTATCGACGTGTTAGGGGCTATCGCTGCGAGCCCACTCTCAGGACGTGTCATTTCTGGGCAGGAAGCAAACCCACACAGCTGGCCATGGCAGGTAAGGAGACTCCATTAATCCTTAGCTCACTGACTGCACACTATGGAGCAGTTGGAACACAGCAACTCTCTTCAAACCTTGTAGTTTGAGATTATAAAGTATGCAAGGTCTGCTATTCCATATAATATAGTATGCATTTGCTATTCTCTATGAAATATACTTTGCCATTCCCTGTAATATATATATGGCCTCTGCTGGTTGTACGACCCCAAATGCAAAATGCAGGTACAAATGGGCAGAGCTTAAGCCATGCATGCTCTGCTTAGTTGTGCCAGGCAATAAGCAGCCTAACCACAGAGTTTTAAAGGAAGGTCATTCAGTGAAGGCCTGGGAAATTATCAGCTTTTATTTTGCGAGGAATGCTTGGGCAGGGCCAAAAATATTCACCAGTTCACTGCTGTTGCATTTCAGGTAGCTTCCAGGATCCCCACCTCCCTCCCTGTCCCTCCTTCCATGTCTGATCTGCCAGCTGATTCAGCGTAGGAGCCTCCAAATTCCCACCCTCTGACCCGTGAGGGTCACGGGCACCAGTCGTGCAGCTGCAATTCGGCAGCAACATTTAACTGAGGCCCAAAACTGAATTTGGCTCAATTCCAATTTGTCAGTTCTGATGAAAGGTCATCGACCTGAAATATTGGACTGGATTTTCCCAGCCCCGTGGAGATGGGGTTGGGTGCGGTTGGGGGGTGGGGCACCAGGACAATAGTTGGGAGCCACATCGGGACAGCTCCCCGACGTGTGAACACCTCCCGGGGAATTTCCCAAGGACAAGCTGGAAACCGGGTAAGCTGCCCACTCTATGGAAGTAGCAGCCAAAATAGTCAAATTAAGGCCCCACTTCGAGGTCATTTTGAGCCGGCGCCAGTATCTTACCAACACCGGAGCAGGACCCCCGCCGTGTGCTGAAGTCACCTTCTTAATTGAGGTGGCTCCTGGTGGCAGGGCAGGGGGCCATCGCAGTCAGATCTTCCAGGCCCCAGTGACAAGTCACAGGGATGGAAGGCCCCAGCCCTGTAGTGAATATGCCTGCAGATGGTTTCCCCTGCAGCCTGATGGCCTTACTGTCATTGGGAGTCTTCAGTACAGCCGTTGACGAACAAGGGTGCCTCAATGTTGAGGTGCCCTCGTGATCCCCAACTTCAGTAGTGCCCACCTCTCCCAATGGGGCTGCCGATTCTCCACAGCCGTCAGTCCTCTGATTGCACCTGCAGCATTGGTGTCTGCCTGTCATCCTTAATAGGACAGCGAATTCAGAGGTGGACACTTCAGAAGCCGCGTCCAAGAAGATTGCACTACCAGTCACGTTGCTGGCAAGTGTGAGCTTGGAACTCCCATTTGGTCCCATTGTCAAGATCCTAAACCCTGCAGGAAAATCCAGTCCATTAACTTTGTTTCTGTCTCCACTGGGAGACAGGCGTGATGGGGGTTGGTGTAAAAGAAGAGGTGGCATTGCACGATTGATCAAGGAGTCAATTACTGCAGTAAGAAGGGATAATATAGAACAAAGAACAGTACAGCACAGGAACAGGCCATTCAGTCCTCCAAGGCTGCGCCGATCTTGATGCCTGCCTAAACTAAAACTTTCTGCACTTCCAGGGACCGTATCCCTCTATTCCCATCCTATTCATGTATTTGTCAAGATGCATCCTAAACGTCGCTATTGTACCTGCTTCCACCACCTCCACCGGCAGCAAGTTCCAGGCACTCACCAGCCTCTGTGTAAAGAACTTGCCTCACACATCCCCTCTAAACTTTGCCCCGCTCACCTAAAACATACGTCCCCTAGTAACTGACTCTTCCACCCTGAGAAAAAGCTTCTGACTATCCACTCTGTCCATGCCACTCATAACTTTGTAAACCTCTATCATGTCGCCCCTCCACCTCCGTCGTTCCAATGAAAACAATCCGAGTTTACGCAACTACACCCACTCTCACACTCATACAGATACACAAACACTCAAGCAAAGATTGCAATTATAAAAGTAGCATTCATCTAGGTTTTATGATTTCAAGAGTTCTCTGTTACACTTGCTTTTCCATCGGGGTGAAGACTGGAAACGATGCAGGCCTGTAATCCTTTCCTTTGCCCACTGAAGTAAAGCTCTGGAGATTTAGGGGGATAGATTTGCTGCTGTTTTCTGTTCACCGAGTTTATCCAACCTCTCCTCAGAGCTAATGCCCTCCAGACCAGGCAATATCCTGGAAAACCTCTTCTGTACCCTCTCCAAAGCCTCCAATTCCTTCTGGCAGTGTGGCGACCAGAATTGCACGCAATATTCTAAGTGTGGCCTAACTAAAATTCTGTACAGCTGCAGCATGACTTGCCAATTTTTATACTCTATGCCCCGACCAATGAAGTCAAGCATGCCATATGCCTTCTTGACTACCTTATCCACCTGCGTTGCCACTTTCAGTGAACTGTGGACTGTACGCCCAGATCTCTCTGCCTGTCAATACTCCTAAGGGTTCTGCCATTTACTGTATACTTCCCACCTGTATTAGATCTTCCAAAATGCATTACCTCACATTTGTCCAGATTAAACTCCAGCTGCCATTTCTCCGCCCAAGTCTCCAACCTATCTATAATCCTGCTGTATCCTCTGACAATCTTCATTATCCGCAACTCCTCCAACCTTTGTGTCGTCCGCAAACCTACTAATCAGACCAGCTACATTTTCCTTCAAAACACTTATATATATTACAAACAGCAAAGGTCCCAGTACTGATCCCTGCGGAACACCACTAGTCACATCCCTCCATTCAGAAAAGCACCCTTCCACAGCTACCCTCTGTCTTCTATGACAGAGCCAGTTCTGTATCCATCTTGCCAGCTCACCTCTGAGCCCGTGTGACTTCACCTTTTGTACCAGTCTGCCTTGTCAAAGGCTTTACTGAAGTCAATATAGATAACATCCACTGCCCTTCCTTCATCAATCAACTTCGTCACTTCCTCAAAAAACTCAATCAAGTTAGTGAGACATGACCTCCCCTTCACAAAACCATGCTGCCTATCGCTAATAAGTTTGTTTGTTTCCAAATGGGAGTAAATCCTGTCCCGAAGAATCCTCTGATAATTTCCCGACCACTGACGTAAGGCTCACCGGCCTATAATTTCCTGGATTATCTTTGCTACCCTTCTTAAACAAAGGAACAACATTGGCTATTCTCCAGTCCTCTGGGACCTCACCTGTAGCCAATGAGGATGCAAAGATTTCTGTCAAGGCCCCAGCAATTTCTTCCCTTGCCTCCCTCAGTATTCTGGGGTAGATCCCATCAGGCCCTGGGGACTTATCTACCTTAATGCTTTGCAAGACACCCAACACCTCCTCCTTTTTGACAATGAGATGACTGAGACTATCTGCACTCCCTTCCCTCGGCTCATCATCCACCAAGTCCTTCTCTTTGGTGAATACTGATGCAAAGTACTCATTTAGTACCTCGCCCATTTCCTTTGGCTCCACACATAGATTCCCTTCTCTTGAGTGGGCCAACCCTTTCCCTGGTTACCCTCTTGCTCTTTATTTACGTATAAAAAGCCTTGGGATTTTCCTTAATCCTGTTTGCCAATGACTTTTCATGCCCCTTTTAGCCCTCCTAACTCCTTGCTTAAGTTCCTTTCTTTATATTCCTCAAGGGATTCGTCTATTCCTAGCCTTCTAGCCCTTATGAATGCTTCCTTTTTCTTTTTGACTGGGCTCACAATATCCCACGTTATCCAAGGTTCCCGAAACTTGCCAAACTTATCCTTCTTCCTCACAGGAACATGCCAGTCCTGGATTCTAATCAACTGACGTTTGAAAGACTCCCACATGTCAGATGTTGATTTACCCTCAAACAGCCGCCCCCAATCTAAATTCTTCAGTTCCTGCCTAATATTGTGCTAATTAGCCTTCCCCAAATTTAGCACCTTCACCCGAGGACTACTCTTATCCTTATCCACAAGTACCTTAAAACTTATGGAATTATGGTCACTGTTCCCGAAATGCTCCCCTACTGAAACTTCGACCACCTGGCCGGGCTCATTCCCCAATACCAGGTCCATTATGGCCCCATCCCTAGTTCGACTATCTACATATTGTTTCAAGAAGCCCTCCTGGATGCTCCTTACAAATTCTGCCCCATCCAAGCCCCTAGCACTAAGTGAGTCCCAGTCAATATAGGGGAAGTTAAAATCACCCACCACTAAATCCTGTTACTTTTACATCTTTCCAAAATCTGTCTACATATCTGCTCCTCTACCTCCCGCTGGCTGTTGGGAGGCCTGTAGAAAACCCCCAACATCGTGACTGCACCCTTCCTATTCCTGAGCTGCACCCATATTGCCTCATTGCATGACCCCTCCGAGGTGTCCTCCCGCAGTACAGCTGTGATATTCTCCTTAACCAGTAATGCAACTCTCCCACCCCTTTTACATCCCCCTCTATCCCGCCTGAAGCTTCTAAATCCTGGAACATTTAGCTGCCAATCCTGTCTTTCCCTCAATCAAGTCTCTGTAATAGCAACAACATCATAGTTCCAAGTACTAATCCAAGCTCTAAGTTCATCTGCCTTACCTGTTATACTTCTTGCATTGAAACAAATGCACTTCAGACCACCAGTCCCGCTATGCTCCGCAACATCTCCCTGCCTGCTCTGCCTCTTAGTCTTACTGGCCTTATTTACTAGTTCCCCCTCATTTATTTCACCTGCTGTCCTACTGCTCTAGTTCCCACCCCCCTGCCACACTAGTTTAAACCCTCCCGAGTGACGCTAGCAAACCTCGCTGCCAGGATATTTGTGCTCCTCCAGTTTAGATGCAACCCGTCCTTCTTGTCCAGGTCCCATCTGTCCCTGAAGTGATCCCAATGGTCCAGATATCTGAAACCCTCCCTTCTACACCAGCTGTAGAGCCACGTGTTTAGCTGCACTATCTTCCTATTTCTAGCCTCGCTGGCATGTGGCACAGGGAGTAATCCCGAGATTACAACCCCAGAGGTCCTGTCTTTTAACTTTCTACCTAACTCCCTAAACTCCCCCTGCAGGACTTCCTGACTCTTCCTGCCTATGTTGTTGGTACCGATGTGTACCACAACGTCTGGCTGTTCACCCTCCCTCTTCAGAATGCCCCCTGTCCGTTCAGAGACATCCTTGACCCTGGCACTGGGGAGGCAACATACAATCCTGGAGTCTCTTTCACGTCCACAGAAGCCCCTATCTGTGCCCCTGACTATGTTCTTCTTCTTGGGCCTCCTTGTCTCGAGAGACAATGGGTAAGCACCTGGAGGTGGTCAGTGGTTTGTGGAGCAGCGCCTGGAGTGGCTATAAAGGCCAATACTAGAGTGACCGACTCTTCCACAGGTGCTGCAGATAAAATTGGTTGTCGATGCTGTTACACAGTTGGCTCTCCCCTTGCGCTTCTGTCTTTTTTCCTGCCAACTGCGAAGTCTCTTCGACTCGCCACACTTTAGCCCTGCCTTTATGGCTGCCTGCCAGCTCTGGCGATCACTGGCAACTGACTCCCACGACTTGTGATCAATGTCACAGGACTTCATGTCGCGTTTGCAGACGTCTTTAAAGCGGAGACATGGATGGCCGGTAGGTCTGATACCAGTGGCGAACTCGCTGTACAATGTGTCCTTGGGGATCCTGAGATCTTCCATGCGGCTCACATGGCCAAGCCATCTCAAGCGCCGCTGACTCAGTGGTGTGTATAAGCTGGGGATGTTGGCCGCCTCGAGGACTTCTGTGTTGGAGATGCGGTCCTGCCACCTGATGCCAAGGATTCTCCGGAGGCAGCGAAGATGGAGTGAATTGAGATGTCGCTCTTGGCTGCCATACGTTGTCTAGGCCTCGCTGCCGTCGAGCAAGGTATTGAGGACACTGACTATAGAGTCCCCTATAACTATTGCTCTTCTGTGCTTTGTCCCTCCCTGCTGAACAACAGTGCCAGCCGTGGTGCCACTGCTCTGGCTGCTGCTGTTTTCCCCTGATAGGCCATCCCTCCCAACAGTATCCAAAACGGTATACTTGTTCGAGAGGGGGATAGCCACAGGGGATTCCTGCACTGACTGCCTGCTCCTTCTAGCGGTCACCCATCTATCTGCCTGCACCTTGGGTGTAACCACTTCTCTAAAACTCCTGTCTATGACGCTTTCTGCCACCTGCATGCTCCTATGTGCATCCAGTTGCCGCTCCAACCGATCTATGTGGTCTGTGAGGAGCTGCAACTGTGTACACTTCCTGCAGATGTAGTTGTCTGGAAGCGTCACAGACCTCCCGCATCTCACAGGCGAAGTACTTCACCCCTCTAACTCACATTTCTAGCACTAATTAATAAATTAATTTCAAGTTGGCTCCTGGGCTGGAAGCTCCCTTGCTGTTCAACTCTATCCATGGCCATCTGCTCCCATCCCTAACGTTTTCTCCCCCAATCTGCCCTCTTAAACTGTTTAAATTCCCCTGGCTCTTTAAATCAGTTCATTTTAGCCCTATCTAAAAGTTAACAGTTAGTTTAGTGTATGTTACCTGGGCCCACTGCCCTCCCCCAGCCACACCTGCTCTTTGTTTTCTCAATGAAATTGATCCGGATGAAATTGACGAGAACAGCTGCCGATACTTCAATCTCCGATCCTGCTGTCTTCACAGTCCAGAGTGTCTGCAGCCACGGCATGCGGTAAGTCAATTGAGGTGAAGAAGGAGCTGCGGGACCCGAGAGAAGTCCTGTGAAAAGGTGCCCCGAACACCCAAAACATCCACGAACGGCCCCCCCGGCCGCAACTTCAAAGCGCCCGCGGGAGATGGCTCGGAGAGCATCTGCAGCGCACTGTCGGCAATGCTGCATGCCTTTATTTAAACCACTGCAAAAAAAAACCCTTAGCAAATGTAATCACCTCTAAGTCTGCCAAATGATGCTTCACCTCCCGAAGGACGTGGATGAGCTTTCCGGACGTCGATGGTGGGCACTGAGGAAATGGCTGATTTACCTGCACCAGATTCCACCCCCCCTCCCCCCCCCCTTTACCCCCCTTCCACCCCCCCCCACCCCCCGTCCCCTTCCCTGCTCCACCCTCTCAGCTCACCCCCTCACAACCCCGTCCCAGCCCGCCCCCCCCCCGCACCATCTTCACCCCGCACCCCCTTCCCCTGCACCCCCCCCACCCCCTCCCTCTACCCCTCCCCCTTGCATCCCCTCCTCCCACCGGCACCATCCTACACCTGTGTAGGGGCCCCAACAACCCCACTGCCTTGTGGGCGTCTCGGGAGAGACCAAGGCTAAGGGAGTAAACCCGAACAGAAAATCCGGAGCGGAACCCCGTAGGCGGTCATGTGTCACCTTTGGCATGTTTCCGGCAGTTCCTGCAGCCATACTGGTGCCAAACATCGTGTCCTGCACTCCTTTGGACCCCACCAGAAAGGCCGAGAGGGGGGTTTTGACGACTGGGCAACTCTCAACCTCCATAAATTTGCCCAGGCATGCGCCATGGAGAGGTCACTCCATAGTTGCCTCACAGCGACTGAAACAACACGGAAGGCAGCAGTTACGGGTTATAAGTCCAGATAAATTGGCGTAGAAACTGGGCGCCACGGGTTGCCTTTGTCGGTGGGAGAGGTCATTGCACCTCACTGGACAGCTACCGCCCGCCTCAAACCGGGCAGCCCCCGGTCAATAAGGTTCTGTCCCGCCACAGTCTGCCTGCTTCAATGGGTGCTTGGAGCTCAGGGTCATTGCCCGAAAGGTGGACTGATACACCGCACCAAACAACATGAAAAAAGGAAAGAAGGTACCAGCCCTTCGCTTTGCAAGCTGGAACGTCAGAACTATGTGTCCTGGCCTGTCGGAAGACCTTACACAAATCAACGATTCTCGGAAGACCGCCATCATTAACAACGAGCTCAGTAGACTCAATGTGGACATTGCAGCACTTCAGGAGACTCGCCTCCCCGCGAGTGGCTCTCTAGCAGAGCAAGACTACACCTTCTTCTGGCAGGGCAGGGATCCTGAAGAACCAAGACAGCATGGAGTGGGCTTCGCCATCAGAAACTCCTTGCTCAGCATGATAGAGCCTCCCTCAAATGGCTCGGAACGCATACTGTCCATCCGACTGCTCACCACCTCTGGTCCAGTACACCTACTCAGCATCTATGCTCCAACACTCTGTTCCGCACCTGAAGCTAAAGACCAGTTCTATGAACAACTCCATAACATCATTAGCAGCATCCCCAACACCGAACACCTATTCCTGCTGGGGGACTTTAATGCCAGGGTTGGGGCCGACCATGACTCATGGCCCTCCTGCCTTGGGCGCTATGGCGTTGGAAGGATGAATGAGAACGGGCAGAGACTGCTTGAGTTGTGTACCTATCATAACCTCTGCATCACCAACTCGTTCTTTCACACTAAACCCTGTCACCAGGTTTCATGGAGGCACCCAAGATCACGTCGTTGGCACCAGCTAGACCTCATTGTCACAAGGCGAGCCGCCTTAAACAGTGTTCAAATCACACGCAGCTTCCACAGTGCGGACTGCGACACCGACCACTCCCTGGTGTGCAGCAAGGTTAGACTCAGACCAAAGAAGTTGCATCATTCCAAGCAGAAGGGCCACCCGCGCATCAACACGAGCAGAATTTCTCACCCACAGCTGTTACAAAAATTTCTAAATTCACTTGTAACAGCCCTTCAAAACACTCCCACAGGGGATGCTGAGACCAAGTGGGCCCACATCAGAGACGCCATCTATGAGTCAGCTTTGACCACCTACGGCAAAAGTGCGAAGAGAAATGCAGACTGGTTTCAATCTCATAATGAAGAGCTGGAACCTGTCATAGCCGCTAAGCGCATTGCACTTTTGAACTACAAGAAAGCCCCCAGCGATTTAACATCCGCAGCACTTAAAGCAGCCAGAAGTACTGCACAAAGAACGGCTAGGCGTTGCGCAAACGACTACTGGCAACACCTATGCAGTCATATTCAGCTGGCCTCAGACACCGGAAACATCAGAGGAATGTATGATGGCATGAAGAGAGCTCTTGGGCCAACCATCAAGAAGATTACCCCCCTCAAATCTAAATCGGGGGACATAATCACTGACCAACGCAAACAGATGGACCGCTGGGTTGAGCACTACCTAGAACTGTACTCCAGGGAGAATGCTGTCACTGAGACTGCCCTCAATGCAGCCCAGCCTCTACCAGTCATGGATGAGCTGGACATACAGCCAACCAAATCGGAACTCAGTGATGCCATTGATTCCCTAGCCAGCGGAAAAGCCCCTGGGAAGGACAGCATTACCCCTGAAATAATCAAGAGTGCCAAGCCTGCTATACTCTCAGCACTACATGAACTGCTATGCCTGTGCTGGGACGAGGGAGCAGTACCCCAGGACATGCGCGATGCCAACATCATCACCCTCTATAAAAACAAAGGTGACCGCGGTGACTGCAACAACTACCGTGGAATCTCCCTGCTCAGCATAGTGGGGAAAGTCTTTGCTCGAGTCGCTCTGAACAGGCTCCAGAAGCTGGCCGAGCGCGTCTACCCTGAGGCACAGTGTGGCTTTCGTGCAGAGAGATCGACTATTGACATGCTGTTCTCCCTTCGTCAGATACAGGAGAAATGCCGTGAACAACAGATGCCCCTCTACATTGCTTTCATTGATCTCACCAAAGCCTTCGACCTCGTCAGCAGACGTGGTCTCTTCAGACTACTAGAAAAGATCGGATGTCCACCAAAGCTACTAAGTATCATCACCTCATTCCATGACAATATGAAAGGCACAATTCAACATGGTGGCTCCTCATCAGAGCCCTTTCCTATCCTGAGTGGTGTGAAACAGGGCTGTGTTCTCGCACCCACACTTTTTGGGATTTTCTTCTCCCTGCTGCTTTCACATGCGTTCAAATCCTCTGAAGAAGGAATTTTCCTCCACACAAGATCAGGGGGCAGGTTGTTGAACCTTGCCCGTCTAAGAGCGAAGACCAAAGTAAGGAAAGTCCTCATCAGAGAACTCCTCTTTGCTGACGATGCTGCTTTAACATCTCACACTGAAGAATGCCTGCAGAGTCTCATCGACAGGTTTGCGTCTGCCTGCAATGAATTTGGCCTAACCATCAGCCTCAAGAAAACGAACATCATGGGGCAGGATGTCAGAAATGCTCCATCCATCAATATTGGCGACCACGCTCTGGAAGTGGTTCAAGAGTTCACCTACCTAGGCTCAACTATCACCAGTAACCTGTCTCTAGATGCAGAAATCAACAAGCGCATGGGTAAGGCTTCCACTGCTATGTCCAGACTGGCCAAGAGAGTGTGGGAAAATGGCGCACTGACACGGAACACAAAAGTCCGAGTGTATCAGGCCTGTGTCCTCAGTACCTTGCTCTACGGCAGCGAGGCCTGGACAACGTATGCCAGCCAAGAGCGACGTCTCAATTCATTCCATCTTCGCTGCCTTCGGAGAATACTTGGCATCAGGTGGCAGGACTATATCTCCAACACAGAAGTCCTTGAAGCGGCCAACACCCCCAGCTTATACACACTACTGAGTCAGCGGCGCTTGAGATGGCTTGGCCATGTGAGCCGCATGGAAGATGGCAGGATCCCCAAAGACACATTGTACAGCGAGCTCGCCACTGGTATCAGACCCACCGGCCGTCCATGTCTCCGTTATAAAGACGTCTGCAAACGCGACATGAAATCGTGTGACATTGATCACAAGTCGTGGGAGTCAGTTGCCAGCATTCGCCAGAGCTGGCGGGCAGCCATAAAGACAGGGCTAAATTGTGGCGAGTCGAAGAGACTTAGTAGTTGGCAGGAAAAAAGACAGAGGCGCAAGGGGAGAGCCTACTGTGCAACAGCCCCAACAAACAAATTTCTCTGCAGCACCTGTGGAAGAGCCTGTCACTCCAGAATTGGCCTTTATAGCCACTCCAGGCGCTGCTTCACAAACCACTGACCACCTCCAGGCGCGTATCCACTGTCTCTCGAGATAAGGAGGCCCAAAAGAAAGAATTTAAAACAAATAAATACTTATTAAATCCTTACTAAATTGTTATTATTAACTATATGGTCCCTCATGCTAGATTCCTACTATAAATATTAAATGCTAACTAAATACAGTAATCTCCTCCTTCTGGTTTAGTTATTCTACTTATTAATTAATTAGGGTTTTAATCAATTTTTATCAATGTTTTATTTTCAAATTCAGTAAAAATTCGCTACTAGCCAATCAGGTCACAGCTTTCCTGTGACATCACTTTCAGTTTTTTTCTGGAACTCTGCCCTCCGAGTCTTCTCCCTGGATGCAGGCCACAAAACCCTGAGGTACGTTTTTTACACTTACCGATCCGGAACTCCGCCCTCCGAGTCTTCTCCCAGTCAGCTGTGCTCTTTGGAAGCTCTCGACTCCCCTCACTCTGAGGACAGGTCGGAAATGAATGGAGCTCCTCACTCCCGCCTCACCGAACTTCCTCAGTTACCAAACTTCCACTATAGCACTCCAGTGCAAACAAAGTCAGCACTGTAAGATGGCTCACTTTTATACTGACTGACTCTCGCCCCTGAAAACTGGTTTAAGCCAATTCTCTAATTAACAAGATGCAGCTGCAAGCAGAGCCTGAGTGAACCCTGTTTAAAGCTGGTCTGAAACTCACCTTCTCCAACCCTAACAGCAACTGTTAAGTTAATCTGCTAAATAAATGACATTAGATTTAAAATAAAATTAACCCTTAATTATCCTCAGTTACCAAACTTCCACTATAGCACACTAATGCAACCCAAGTCAGCACTCCAGATTCCTCTCATGAGGCCATATGGGCAGAACTTAACAACAAAAAGGAGGCAATCACTTTGCTGGGCGTGTAATACAGGCCTCCAAACATTCAGGGAGAGATGGAGGAGCAGATATGTAGGCAAATCTCAGAGAGGTGTAAAAATAATAAGGTAATAATAGTCAGGGATTTCAACTTCCCCAATATTAACTGGCATAGTCTTAGTGCAAAAGGCTTAAAGGGAGGAAAATTCTTGAAATGCATACAGCAGAGCTTTTTGAGCCAGCACATAGAAAATCCTACAAGAGAAGGGGCAGTACTGGACCTAATCTTAGGGAATGAAGCAGGACAAGTGGTCGAAGTGTCAGTGGGGGAGTATTTCAGGGATAGTGACCATAACTCTAAGATTTAAGGTAGTTATGGAAAAAGACAAAGATGGACTTGAAATAAAGGTTCTGAATTGGGGGAAGGCCAATTTCAATATGATAAATCAGGATCTGGCCAAAGTGGACTGGGAGCAGCTACTTGTAGGAAAGTCTGCATCAGACCAGTGGGAGTCATTCAAAAAGGAATTAGTGAGACTTCAAGGCCAACATGTTCCCGTAAAGGTGAAGAGTAGGAACAACAAGTCCAGGGAACCCTGGATGTCAAGAGATATAGAGGATTGGATAAGGAAAGAAAAAGGAGGCTTATGGCAGATTCAGAGGGCTGAAAACAGCAGAGGCCCCATAGAAAGTGTAGGGTGGTTCTTACAAAAGTAATTAGGAGAGTGAAGAGACAGCATGAAAAAACACTGGCGGACAAGATAAAGGAAAATCCCAAGGCATTTAATAAGTATATTAAGGGCAAGAGGATAAGCAGGGAAAGAGTAGGGCCCATTAGGGATCAAAGTGGCAATCTGTGTGTGGAGCCGGAGGACATAGATGAGGTTTTAAATGACTCTTTTCATCTGGGTTCACTATGGAAAAGGATGATGTAGGTGTAGAGATCAGGGAGGAGGAGTGTCATAGAGTCATAGATTTGTACAGCACAGATACAGGCCCTTTGGTCACCGTTATGATATACTTGAACAAATTAGCACTGAATGGGAGAAGGTATTAGCAGTTTTAGAGGGCTTAAAAGTGGATAAATCCCCAGGCCCAGATGAGATGTATCCCAGGCTGCTATGTGAGGCAAGGGAGGAGATTGCAGGGGCTCTGACACAAATTTTCAAATCCTCTCTGACCACATGAGAGGACTGGAGGACAGCGAATGTGGTACCATTATTCAAGAAGTGTAGTAGGGATAAACCAGGTAATTACAGGCCAGTGAGTCCAACATCAGTGGTAGGGAAACTATTGGAAAAAGTTCTGAGGGACAGGATTAATCTCCACTTGGAGAGGCAGTGATTAATCAACATTAGTCAGCATGGCTTTGTCAGGGGGAGATAGATCATGTCTAACAAATTTGATTGAATTTTTCGAGGAGGTGACTAAGTGTGTAGATGAGGTAAAGCAGTTGATGGACTTCAGTAAGGCTTTTGATAAGGTCCCGCATGGGAGATTGGTTAAGAAGGTAAGAGCCCATGGGATCTAGGGCAATTTGGCAAATTGGATCCAAAATTGCCTTAGTGGCAGGAGGCAGAGGGTGATGGTCAAGGATTGTTTTTGCGATTGGATGCCGTGACCAGTGGTGTACCGCAGGGATCGGTGCTGGGAACCTTGCTGTTTGGAATGTACAGTAATGATTTAGATGTGAATATAGGAGGTATGATCAGTAAGTTCACAGATGACATGAAAATTGGTGGTGTCGTAAATAGTGAGGAGGAAAGCCTTAGATTACAGGACAATATAGATGAGCTGGTAAGATGGGCAGAGCAGTGGCAAATGGAATTTAATCCAGAAAAGTGTGAGATGATGCATTTTGGGAGGACAAACAAGGCAAGGGAATATACAATGGATAGTAGGACCCTAGCAAGTACAGAATTTCAGAGGGACCTTGGTGTACTTGTCCATAGATCACTGAAGGCAGCAGCACAGGTAGATAAGGTGGTTAGGAAGACATATGGGATACTTGCCTTTGTTAGCCGAGACATAGAATATAAGAGCAGGGAGGTTATGATGGAGCTGTATAAGATACTGGTTAGGCCACAGCTGGAGTACTGTGTACAGTTCTGGGCACCACACTACAGGAAGGATGTGATTGCACTGGAGATGGTGCAGAGGAGATTCACCAGAATAGAAACATAGAAAATAGAAGCAGGAGTCGGCCATTCGGCCCTTCGAGCCTGCTCCACCATTCATTATGATCGTGGCTGATTATCCAACTCAGTAGCCTGTTCCTGCTTTCGCCCCATATCCTTAGATCCCTTTAGACCCAAGAGCTATATCTAACTCCTTTTTGAAAACATACAATGTTTTAGCCTCAACTGCTTTCTGTGGTAGTGAATTCCACAGGCTCACCACTCTCTGGTTGAAGAAATTTCTCCTCATCTCAGTCCTGAAAGGTTTACCCTGTATCCTTAGACTATGACCCCTGGTTCTGGACTCCCCCACCATCGGGAACATCTTTCCTGCATCTTTCTTGTCAAGTCCTGTTAGAATTTTATAGGTTTCTATGAGAACTCCCCTCACTCTTCTGAACTCCAACCAATATAATCCTAACCGACTCAATCTCTCCTCATAAGTCAGTCTTGCCATCCCAGGAATCAGTCTGGTAAACCTTCGCTGCACTCCCCCTATAGCAAGAACATCCTTCCTCAGATAAGGAGACCAAAACTGCACACAATATTCCAGGTGTGGCCTCACAAAGGCCCTGTATAATTGCAGCAAGACATCCCTGCTTCTGTACTCGAATCCTCTCGTGAAGGCCAACATATCATTTGCCTTTTTTACCGCCTGTTGCACCTGCATGCTTACCTTCAGCGACTGGTGTACGGGAACACCCAGGTCTCGCTGCATATTCCCCTCTCTCAGTTTATAGCCGTTCAGATAATAACCTGCCTTCCTGTTTTTGCTACCAAAGTGGATAACCTCACATTTATCCACATTATACTGCATCTGCCATGCATTAGCCCACTCACTCAACTTGTCCAAATCACCCTGAAGCCTCTCTGCATCCTCCTCACAACTCACCCTCCCACCCAGTTTTGTGTCATCTGCAAATTTGGAGATATTACATTTAGTTCCCTCATCTAAATCATTAATGTATATTGTGAATAACTGGGGTCCTAGCACCAATCCCTGCGATACCCCACTAGTCACTAAAATAAAAGCAAAATACTGCAGATGCTGGAAATCTGAAATAAAAACAAGAAATGCTGGAACCATTCAGCAGGTCTGGCAGTATCTGTGAAAAGAGAAGCAGAGTTAACGTTTCGGGTCAGAGACCCTTCTTCGGAACTGACAAATATTAGAAAAGTCACAGGTTATAAGCAAGTGAGGTGGGGGTGGGGCAAGAGATAACAAAGGAGGTCTAGATTGGACCAGGCGACATAGCTGACCAAAAGGTCACGGAGCAAAGGCAAACAATATATTAATGGTGTGTTGAAAGACAAAGATTAGGTGTTAATACACTGAATATTGAACAGCAGCAAGTGCAAACCTGAAAAAAAAAACAGTGGGTAAGCAAACTGAGCAAACTAAGATGAAATGAAATAAATGCAAAAAAAAGATTGTAAAAAATGTAAAAAAGAATGTAAAAAAAAGGAAGAAAAAATAACTAAAATTCTCTTTTCACAGATGCTGCCAGACCTGCTGAGTGGTTCCAGCATTTCTTGTTTTTACCCCACTGGTCACTGCCTGCCATTCAGAGAAAGACCCATTTATCTCTGCTCTTTGTTTCCTGTCCACCAACCAATTTTCTATCCACCGCAATACAAGTCCTGTTAGAATTTTATAGATTTCTATGAGATCCCCCCTCATGCTTCTGAACTCCAGCGAATATAATCCTAACCAACTCAATCTCTCCTCAGGATGTTGCCTGGGCTGGAGCATTTCAGCTATGAAGAGAGACTGGATAGGATAGGGTTGTTTTCCTTTGAGCAGAGAAGACTGAGGGGGCACCTGATTGAGTTATACAAAATCATAAGGGGCATAGATAGGGTAGATAGGAAGAAACTTTTTCCCTTAGTGGAGGTGTCATTAAACGGGGACATAGATAAGGCAGGGGGCAGGAGGTTTGGAGGGGATTTGAGGAAGAATTTTTTCACCCAGAGGGTGGTTGGAATCTGGAACACACTGTCTGAAGGGGTGGTAAAGGCAGGAACCCTCACAACATTTAAAAAGTATTTAGATGAGCACTTGAAATGCCATAGCATACACAGCCTCAGGCCAAGTGCTGGAAAATGGGATTAGAATAGGTAGGTGCTTAGTGGCAGGTGCAGACACGATAGGCCGAAGAGCCTGATCCTGTGCTGTATAATTCTATGATTATGACTCTATGATGCTGCCAGACCTGCTGAGTGTTTCCATCATTTCCTGTTTTCATTTCTAATATTTCTCAGTCTCAGTTTCACATACCTGCATTTGTTTTGCTTTTCCTTGATTTTTTCTGATGGCCACCATTACTGCCTGATCCATAACTCACACCAGCCACCCTTCTTCACTGTTTGGCCTCATATTACTTGGGGCATTTTTGGTGTTTATTGAGAGTGCATGTATCTCTGCCCTCCATATTGGATGCTCAGTGCCTTTTATGCACTGAAAATTGGGCAAGGTGCCATCAGATTTTTAAACCTTTGAGTCCATTTTGCACCCCAAAAAACATAATCGTTTTTGTTTTTTTTTGGGTTTTAGATCTCTCTACAGTTTGCTTATGACTTCGACCCTGATTTCTTCCAGCATATTTGTGGTGGATCCCTCATTTCTTCAAATTGGGTCATGACTGCTGCACATTGTATTATTAGGTAAGTGCATTGTTTTAAGCTACGCAATAGGCATTGTGCACAAGCACTTTTATATTGAGGGCATTCCCTTACAGTTTATAAAATAGAATTATAACCAATACAACATATCGGGCAAACATTGGAACATAGGAAATCTAGACAAATAACAATCAAGGTCCATCAAATTTGCCTTCTACCATCCTGGTAATTGTATTGATTTTATGGACTGGAGAGAGGTGATAGGGATTGCTTCCCCTTTTTCACCTCTTGACTGATCGCAGAATGCGTGTTTTAAAAAAGTGTTTTAGCTGCTACGTGCTTTAATTGTCGGGAACAGACAAATGACTGGTTTTGTTGTAAGTTATAAAAGAAAGATAAATGTTTATTGTTCAACCCTGAATGTACAAAGAACAAAGAACAATACAACGCAGGAACAGGCCATTCGACCATCCAAGCCTGCGCCGATCTTGATGCCTGCCTAAACTAAAACCTTCTGCACTTCCGGGGACCGTATCCCTCTATTCCCATCCTATTCATGTATTTGTCAAGATGCATCTTAAACATCGCTATTGTACCTGCTTCCACCACCTCCCCCAGCAGCAAGTTCCAGGCACTCACCACCCTCTGTGTAAAGAACTTGCCTCGCACATCCCCTCTAAACTTTGCCCCTCTCACCTTAAACCTATGTCCCCTAGTAAGTGACTCTTCCACCCTGGGAAAAAGCTTCTGACTATCCACTCTGTCCATGCCACTCATAACTTTGTAAACCTCTATCATGTCGCCCCTCCACCTCCGTCGTTCCAATGAAAACAATCCGAGTTTACGCAACTACATCCAATCTCACACTCCTACAGATACACAAACACTCAAGCAAAGATTGCAATTATAAAAGTAGCATTCATCTAGGTTTTAAGATTTCAAGAGTTCTCTGTTACACTTGCTTTTCTGTCGGGGTGAAGACTGGAAATGATGCAGGCCTGTAATCCTTTCCTTTGCCCACTGAAGAAAAGCTCTGGAGATTTAGGAGGATAAATTCGCTGCTGTTTTCTGTTCACCATAGCAGATTTCTCTTGTTATATTCCAGTCAAGATTCTATGACGAAGCCCTGGTACAGTTATTCAGGTGTCTCTGTCTGCTCAGAATGTTACTTATTAAAACCCATTATTAGAAACCTAGTTTCTGTCATGTGACCAAAGCATCTCTTTCCATTGTTCTCCAAATAGTTTCTGATGGTTAGGAGATTGACAGACAATGGAGTCCGGGTTTCACTCATCCACATACCGTCTTGATAAAGTAGAGCTTTTCACCCATTTTCTGGATTTCAATTTGGGAGTGGAAGAGTCTGCAACAGTATTGTGAACCCAGTTCCCTGATTAATTATCTGGAAAAATGCAACCATTACCACAGAAAGGATTGTTTGCATTTTAATGACATCTAAAAGGTATGTCCAGGAAGGTCATTTGAATTTTAATGACTTCGCCAAGACTTGCCTGGATATGAAAATTAGCATGGGGTTCTTGCAGTTCCATCTGTAGTGGCAGGAAAGAAAGGTCACCTGACCTCTCAACTCCATTTTGTTTTGCAAGAAAATGTCCATTTTGGGGTTCTACTTCATAAGTTCATTAGTTTGTATTGAATGAGCATAACAATGATAATCGAATTGTTGACTAATTATAGCAATCATCTCTATCAATTAGTCTACAACAGACCCAACTTGATGTGAAGAAAACCCAGTGGTGGAAATCATTTAGAACCATAGATCCAAAGTTATGTTCCTCCCAAGCTCACTACACTCATCGTATATCATGTCTCAAATTACTCGTATACTTTCTCACAAAATATTGTTTTCTGGAATAAATCTATCTAATTTGCATTTGAATCAATATTACTTGCTTCCACGACCTCCTTAGTGAGCCAGTTCGATAGATCGACCACCCGCTCTTTGAAATATAGTTAGCTTTGAACTTATTTCCCTTTGAGCACTGGCCATTCTACCATTCTGGACAAGGTGAAATAGCTTATCGTGGATTACATTATCAAGAACACTAAATGCAAAATGAAGGATAATTTGGCATATATTTGGCAGTTGCAGTTACTTTTTTATACCTTGTTTTTGGTCAAAGCCTACAAATTCTTGCAATTTGTTTTATTTCATTTTATTTCCCTTGCAACTTCTTCCTGTATGTAACAGCAGCCCATTAGCCTACTCTCAATCATCAGTAAAGTGATGGAAGGTGTCATCAACAGTGCCATCAAGCGGCACTTGCTTAGCAACAACCTGCTCAGTGATACTCAGTTTGGGTTCCGCCAGGGCCACTCAGCTCCTGACCTCATGACAGCCTTGGTTCAAACATGGACAAAAGAGCTGAACCCAAGAGGTGAGGTGAGAGTGACAGCCCTTGACATCAAGGCAGCATTTGACTGAGTATGGCATCAAGGAGTCCTAGCAAAACTGAAGTCAATGGAATCAGGGGGAAAACCCTCCGCTGGCTGGAGTCATACCTAGCGCAAAGGAAGATGGTTGTGGTTGTTGGAGGTTAATCATCTGAGCTCCAGGACATCACTGCAGGAGTACCTCAGGGTAGTGTCCTAGGCCCAACCATCTTCAGCTGCTTCATCAATGACCTTCCTTCAATCATAAGGTCAGAAGTGGGGATGTTCGCAGATGATTGCACAATGTTCAGCACCATTCGCAACTCCTCAGATACTGAAGCAGTCCGTGTAGAAATGCAGCAAGACCTGGACAATATCCAGGCTTGGGCTGATAAGTGGCAAGTAACATTCGCGCCACACAAGTGCCAGGCAATGACCATCTCCAACAAAAGAGAATCTAACCATCTCCCCTTGATATTCAACGGCATTTCCATCGCTGAATCCCCCACTATCAACATCCTAGGGGCTACCATTGACCGAAAACTGAACTGGAGTAGCCATATAAATACCGTGGCTACAAGAGCAGGTCAGAGGCTAGGAATCTTGAGGCGAGTAACTCACCTCCTGACTCTCCAAAGCCTGTCCACAATCTACAAGGCACAAGTCCACTTGCCTGGATGGGTGCAGCTCCAACAACACTCAAGAAGCTCGACACCATCCAGGACAAAGCAGCCCACTTGATTGGCACCTCCATCCACAGACATTCACTCCCTCCACCACCGACGCACAGTGGCAGCAGTGTGTACCATCTACAAAATGCACTGCAGCAATGCACCAAAGCTCCTTCGACAGCACCTTCCAAACCCGCGACCTCTACCAACTAGAAGGACAAGGAGGGCAAATACATGGGAATACCACCACCTGCAAGTTCCCCTCCAAGTCACACACCATCCTGACTTGGAACTATTTTGCCGTTCCTTCACTGTCGCTGGGTCAAAATCCTGGAACTCCCTTCCTAACAGCACTGTGGGTGTACCTACCCCACATGGACTGCAGCGGTTCAAGAAGGCAGCTCACCACCACCTTCTCAAGGGGAATTAGGGATGGGCAATAAATGCTGGCCTGGCCAGCGTCACCCACATCCCATGAATGAATTTAAAAAAAATTTTTTTAAAGGTGCAGCAAGCTTCATTCTCCTCCAGCATTAGTGCGATCCCTCTTGATAGTGACACACTGGCCAGGAACCTATCTGGCTTGCCAAATGTGCCTGGACTGAGCAAATTAGGTTGGGGTTAGGGCAGTTGTAGAGATGTAGGCAGAGGTCCTGCCTCACTATTCCATCTCAAAGAGATAATCTCCCCTATATTCTTTTGTGATTAAGGCAGGAATTTTATGACCCCCTTCTTCTCGCCTGTGCTTTTCCTCTTTACTGATGTTATCTGCTGCCGCTATATCACCTCTGTGTAATGGCAGGGGCTGCCGTGCCCATCACCTACCTGCCTCTGCTGGTATTCTACCAGCAGTGATTGAGGAGGCAGGTGCAGCCCCCCCCCCCCCCCCCACCCTTAGGTCAATTGAGGCCCTTAAGTGGCCAAATATTGGCCACTTAGTGGCTCCTGATTGGGTACCATGGAGGCCCCAACACCTCCCCCCCCCCCCCACCACCACCCCCGCTGGATGAACCCTCCACCCTCCCAATCAACTTCACCCCCCTCCCCACCCTACGCAGGGGCCTGGCTGATTGACCCCCGGCAATCCCCGAACCCACTTACCTTCTCCGGCTTCATCGCTGGCTAGGTCCAGGCAATGCTGCAGGCTCAGCAGTGTCCATCGCTCCCAGTGAAGTTGATGGGACTGAAGAGCTGCCGGCCCTCTTCCGCCTCAGAGGGACGGAGGCCACAACCTCAGGCAATTAAATGCCTGAGACACACAAATTAGCAATGTGGCTTCCAGAGCCAGTGGAGACGGGCTTCCCCTGGCTTTCCAGCCGGTGCGCGGGGCCACTACCTCCTCGTTAAATCCCAGCCTAAGTGTGGATTTTTATTCCATTTTTTGGGACAAAATATTAAACCAAGACCCTGTCTGTCCTTTCAGGTGGACATAAAAATTCCTATAGCACTGTTTCGAAGACGAACAGGGGAATTTTCCCCAGTGTTGACCAATAAGCAACATCACTAAAACAGATTATCTGGTCACTATCATATTGCTGCTTGTGACAGGGTGCTGTGCACAAATTGACTGCTGCATTTTCCATGTTACAACAATAACTACACTTCAGAAGTCCTTAATTGGCTGTAAAAGTGCTTTGGGACGTCCTTAGGTCGTGAAGGGAGCTATATAAATGCATGTTTTTCTTTCTATTTCTTTCAGCACCCCAGGAAGATTTGCTGTTGTTCTTGGAGAACATGATCTGCAGCAGAAAGGTGATGAATATTTGAGATATGTTCAATTCATCATCACTCATCCTGGATGGGATCCATCTTCCCTCGCAAATGGGTAATTCCGATCTACATTTCAAAATTTACCAGTTTCACCCACATTGAACTATTCTTAAACCCTCTCTCCAAAACAACCTTTTTTTAAAAAGATGTTTCAATGTGTCAGCCTTGGCTCAGTGGAGAGTAGAGGCCTGCTTTAGGTCAGGAGAAAGAACCCGACCGAATCACAGCGGGCCTGAAACTGACCCAGCCCGAGTCCCTCCAATTTTGCCCTGAGCCCGACCTGACCCGACCCGAACCCGCCACTAGTCGGCCCGACCCGAGCCCGACCCAACCATCCCTTTACTTATGTTCCTGGCATCGAACCAGTAAGAAGCTGCAGCGCATGCACGAGACATCATAGTGATGTCACTCACTCACTGTGCAGACACAGTTTCGTCCCTGACTCCCAGCTCAGGTAAGTTTTTTTTAGTTTTAATACTTACCAACAGAGCACTTACCACGTGTGTCCGGCCCGACACGTCCTGACTCGATCTGGACTCGGCCCGACCCGAGCCGAGCCCAAAAGCCCACACCGGAAGATGGGCCCACCCCGACCCAAACCCGGCACATGTCATCAGGTCCGGTCGGGTTTGGGTCGGGTAGCAGGCCTCTAGTGGAGAGCACCTTTACCTCTGATGCAGAAGACTGTGCGTCCAGCCCCACCCCAGAGATTTAATCATACATACAGTACTGGAGGCAATGCTGCCTTGTGAATGAGATATTAAACTGTGACTCTGTCTATCCTCTCAGGTGGACATAAAAGATCCCTTTGTACAATTTGAAGAAGAGCAGGGTGCTCTGGCCAATATTTATCTCTCCATCAAAATCAAAAAAAGATTAACACATTAGTGTTTGTGGGGTTTGCTGTATGCATAGTACCTGCCGCGTTTCCTACATTACATCAGTGATTACACTTCAAAAAGTACTTCATTGGCTATAAAGCGCTTTGGGTTGTCCGATGGTCATCAAAGGCACGATGTAAATGCAAGTCTTTCTTTTTTTAATGGTCTTATTAACCTGCATCACCAATTTTAATGATTTGTGTATCTGTACTCCTCTCTAATTCTCTCCCCCATTTAGACATTTATTTTCCAAGAAGTATGTCGTCCTATATTTTATTGCAGCCCTCCTCTGTATTAACTACGCTCCACAAATTTTGAAATTGTACTTCAGATTTTTAAATCCATATCATTTATGTAAATGGTGAACAACCATGATCCCAGCACAGGTCCTTATGAAACACCATTTCCCACCTTTTGCCAGGCTGAATAATTACCTTTAACCCTACTCTCTGTTTTATGTTGTATAGCCAGCTTGCTATCCATTTTGCTACTTATCCCCTGATTTCACATGTTCTGAACGTAGTCATGGATCTACTATCAAAAGCCTTTTGAAAATCCAAATATATTATGTCAACTGCATGTTTATCCCGCGAGTATCCTAACTTCTACATAACATCAAGCTGCATTTTAATTCCCTGAATGTTTTTGGCTTGAAACTGTTCCACCCATTAGATTATTCCAAACATTTACCACTGAGTAAAACAGATGACCTTAAAACATGTATTAAATTTATATTGATTTTTTTATTATTATTTGTTCCTGGGAAGTGAGTGACACTGGAATAGGCAGTGCCCTGAAGGCATTAACAGTCAACCACATATTGCAGGCCTGTAGTTACGCATAGGCCAGTGTAGGTTCCCATGGTGGCAACCTACAGTTATCAGATTTATTCAATTCAATTTCATAATTTACCATGGTATGTTTTGCATTTTTAACATCCAGGCTGCTAATTCACTATATTAACCAATGTTGTTTCCTTGGCCACTGGTCTGGCATGGGCAACATCAGAGGCAAGCCTGATTTTGTCCTTCCATTTTGGATTCTTTTTCAGTATGTATTAGCCTTGGCTCAGCGGTAGATCTCTTGCCTCTAAGTTAGAAGGTCTTGAGGTCTAGATTCATAAGTAAATAACCAATACTTCACTGCAGTACTGAGGGAGTGCTACATTATCAGAAGGTGGTGTCATTTGGATCAGATGATACACTGCGACACTGTCTGTAATCTCAGGTGGATATTAAAAAGTCCTACTGAATTATTGAAGGAAAAATAAGCAAATTCTCCCATTATCCTGTGCAATATCTTTCCCTCAACCAACCTCATTAAAACCTATTATCTGGTCATTTAATGCATTGGTGTTTGTGGAATCTTGCTGTGTGCAAGTTAGCTGCTGCATTTCCCTACAAAACAATAATGACTTAAAGTACTTTACAGGCTTCCAAGGACTTTGGGACATCTTGTGGTCATGAAAGTCGCTGTATAAATGCAAGTTCCATTTTATTCCATCCAATCAATATCCTACTTTTCAACAGGAGTAACTAAATAGTAACTATTTCCAAGATGGCTCCTGGGCTGGAAGCTCCCTAGGAAGCTCCCTTGCTGTTCAACTCTATCCATGGCCATCTGCTCCCATCCCTAACGTTTTCTCCCCCAATCTGCCCTCTTAAACTGTTTAAATTCCCCTGGCTCTTTAAATCAGTTCATTTTAGCCCTATCTAAAAGTTAACAGTTAGTTTAGTGTATGTTACCTGGGCCCACTGCCCTCCCCCAGCCACACCTGCTCTTTGTTTTCTCAATGAAATTGATCCGGATGAAATTGACGAGAACAGCTGCCGATACTTCAATCTCCGATCCTGCTGTCTTCACTGTCCAGAGTGTCTGCAGCCACGGCATGCGGTAAGTCCATTGAGGTGAAGAAGGAGCTGCGGGACCCGAGAGAAGTCCTGTGAAAAGGTGCCCCGAACACCCAAAACATCCACGAACGGCCCCCCCGGCCGCAACTTCAAAGCGCCCGCGGGAGATGGCTCGGAGAGCATCTGCAGCGCACTGTCGGCAATGCTGCATGCCTTTATTTAAACCACTGCAGAAAAAAAAACCCTTAGCAAATGTAATCACCTCTAAGTCTGCCAAATGATGCTTCACCTCCCGAAGGACATGGATGAGCTTTCCGGACGTCGATGGTGGGCACGGAGGAAATGGCTTATTACCTGCACCAGATTCCACCCCCCCTCCCCCCCCCTTTACCCCCCTTCCACCCCCCCCCCCCACCCCCGTCCCCTTCCCTGCTCCACCCTCTCAGCTCACCCCCTCACAACCCCGTCCCAGCCCGCCCCCCCCTCGCACCATCTTCACCCCGCACCCCCTTCCCCTGCACCCCCCCCACCCCCTCCCTCTACCCCTCCCCCTTGCATCCCCTCCTCCCACCGGCACCATCCTACACCTGTGTAGGGGCCCCAACAACCCCACTGCCTTGTGGGCGTCTCGGGAGAGACCAAGGCTAAGGGAGTAAACCCTAACAGAAAATCCGGAGCGGAACCCCGTAGGCGGTCATGTGTCACCTTTGGCATGTTTCCGGCAGTTCCTGCAGCCATACTGGTGCCAAACGTCGTGTCCTGCACTCCTTTGGACCCCACCAGAAAGGCCGAGAGGGGGGTTTTGACGACTGGGCAACTCTCAACCTCCATAAATTTGCCCAGGCATGCGCCATGGAGAGGTCACTCCATAGTTGCCTCACAGCGACTAAAACAACACGGAAGATACTTGGCATCAGGTGGCAGGACTATATCTCCAACACAGAAGTCCTTGAAGCGGCCAACACCCCCAGCTTATACACACTACTGAGTCAGCGGCGCTTGAGATGGCTTGGCCATGTGAGCCGCATGGAAGATGGCAGGATCCCCAAAGACACATTGTACAGCGAGCTCGCCACTGGTATCAGACCCACCGGCCGTCCATGTCTCCGTTATAAAGACGTCTGCAAACGTGACATGAAATCGTGTGACATTGATCACAAGTCGTGGGAGTCAGTTGCCAGCATTCGCCAGAGCTGGCGGGCAGCCATAACGACAGGGCTAAATTGTGGGGAGTCGAAGAGACTTAGTAGTTGGCAGGAAAAAAGACAGAGGCGCAAGGGGAGAGCCAACTGTGCAACAGCCCCAACAAACAAATTTCTCTGCAGCACCTGTGGAAGAGCCTGTCACTCCAGAATTGGCCTTTATAGCCACTCCAGGCGCTGCTTCACAAACCACTGACCACCTCCAGGCGCGTATCCATTGTCTCTCGAGATAAGGAGGCCCAAAAAGAAAGAAAAAAAAAAGAAAAGAAAAAAGAACTAAATAGTGCTCAAGCATCAGACCCTGACTGATTTTGTTTCCTCTCTCTTTGCCCAGGTGTAGCACTGCTCCTGAGGTCAGCTAACTCTGGATGTGGATCTTTTACCAATCTGATTCATGCATTTCCCTTCTATCCTGTGTTTTGTAGGAATGACATTAGCCTACTCCGACTCGCACAGCCTGCGTATGGTACGCCTGATGTGCAGCTAGCAACCTTACCAGCCAACAATCAGATCCTACCCAATGAGTATCCATGTTACCTTACTGGATGGGGATTAACTCAACGTAAGTCAGAAGAAGGAGGCATAAATATTAGATAACCACGAACAGATCTAATAAAGAATTTAGGAGGAATTTCTTTAGACAGATAACAATGAGAATGTGAAACTCTCAGCCACATGGAATGTTTATACCAGAAAGCAAACAAGAATTTTAAAGGGAGGCTTGATGCATACTTGAGGGGGAAAAAAATAGATGAATACAGGAGGCAGGGTGGAAAGAGATAAGTAGAGTGGGATAAAGTTATTGTGTAAAGTATAAACTAGTTATACTATAAACTAGACTAGTTGGGCCGAATGGCCTGTTTCTGTACTGCAGATTCTATGCAATGTCATAAAGTTTTAAGGGAATGTTCATGATTTTTTTTATATGGAATTCTGCTGGTGTCCATTGTTGGTCTCTCCCAGATTCTCAGGTAATTATTAAGAGTCCAATAGTTAATACTATTCAGGCTGGACAGCTTGGAGGTTATTTTGGTAAAAGTGTGAAAGCAGGTGCTACATGATGTTCACAAGAACACAAGAAATAGAAGCAGAAATAGACCATATGGTCCATTGAGCCTGCTCCGTCATACAATATGATCATGGCTGATCTTGGGCTTCATTTCCACTTTCCTGCCTGCTCCCCATATCCCTTGATTCCCTGTGAGACCAAAGATCTATCTATCCCAGCCTTAAATATAATCAATGATGGAGCATCCACAACCCTCTGGGGTAGAGAATTCAAAGTTTCACAACCCTTTGAGTGTAGTAATTTCTCCTCAACCCAGTCCTGAATGATTGGCCCCTTATCCTGTGACTGTGTCCCCGTGTTCCAGATTCCCTGACCAATGGGAACAATCTCTCAGCTTCCACCCTGTCAAGTCCTTTCAGAACCTTTTAGATACAGATTCAGAATCAATTAGATCACCTCTCATTCTTCTGAACTCCAGAGAATATAGACCCAATTTACTCAGCCTCTCATCATAGGACAACCTCCTCATCCCAGGAACCAATTTAGTAAATCGTTGCTGCACTGCCTCCAGTGCAAGTATATCCTTTCTTAAATGTGGAGGCCAAAACTGCACACAGTATTCCAGATGCGGTCTCACCAGAGCCCTATACAGTTTTAGTAAGACTTCTTTATTCATGTACTCCAATCCCCTTGCAATAAAGGACAACATGCCATTTGCCTTCCTAATAGCCTGCTGCATCTGCATGTTAACTTTATGCGTTCCTGGTACAAGTACCTCCAAGTCTCTCTGAACATTAACACTTAGCAGTTTCACACCTTTTAAAAAATATTCTGCTTTTCTATTTTTACGACCAAAGTGAACAACTTCACACTTCCCTACATTATACTCCATTTGCCATCTTGTTGCCCACTCACTTAGCTTGTCTATATCTCTTTGCAGCCTCTCCATGTCCTCGCCACAGCTTACCTTTCCATCGAGCTTTGTATCATCAACAAACTTAGATACATTATTCTCTGTCTCTTCATCCAAGTCATTAATATAGAGTGTAAATAGCTGAGGCACCAGCACTAATCCTTGCGGCACCCCACTATTCAATGCCTGCCAACTTGAAAATGCCCCATTTATGCCCATTCTCTCCTTCCTGTCTATTAACCAATCCTCTATCCAGGCTAATATATTACCCCCAACACCATGAGCCCTTACCTTGCCTATTAATCTTCTATATGGCACCTTATTGAATGCCTTTTGGAAATCCAAGTATACCATATCTACTGGTTCCCCCTTATCAACCCTATTAGTTCCATCCTCAAAAACCCTAATAAATTTGTCAAACAGGATCGCCCTTTAGTAAAACCATGCTGACTTGTTCTAATCATACTATGCTTTTCCGAGTGCAATGTTAAGACTTTAATAAGTGGGCAAATGCATGGCGGATGCAGTATAACATGGATAAATGTGAGGTTATCCACTTTGGTTGTAAAAACAGAAAGCCAAATTATTATCTGAATGGTGATAGATTGGGAAAGGGGGATGTGCAACAAGACCTGGGTGCCCTTGTACACCAGTTGCTGAAAGCAAGCATTCAGGTGCAACAAGCAGTTAGTAAGGAAAATGGTATGTTGACCTTCATTGCAAGAGGATTTGAGTACATGAGCAAGGATATCTTACGGTAATTATACAGGGCCTTGGTGAGACCACATCTGGAGTATTGTGTGCAGTTTTGGTCTCCTTATCCGAGGAAGGATGTTCTTGCCATGGAGGGAGTGCAAAGAAGATTTACTAGGCTATTCCTGGGATGACAGGATTGACGTATGAGGAGAGATTGGGTTGACTAGGCCTATATTCACAACAGTTTAGATGAATGAGAGGGGATCTCATAGAAACCTATAAAATTCTAACAGGACTGGACAGGCTAGATGCAGGGAGGATGTTCCCGATGGCTGGGGAGTCCAGAACCAGGGGTCACAGTCTCAAGATATGGGGTATGCCATTTAGAACCGAGATGAGGAGAAATTTCTTCACTCAGAGGGTGGTGAACCTGTGGAGTTCTCTCCCGCAGAAGGCAGTGGAGGCCAAGTCATTAAGTATATTCAAGAAGGAGACAGATATATTTCTTAATGCCAAAGGGATCAAGGGATATGGGGAGAAAGTGGGAACAGAGTACTGAATTAGACGATCAGGCATGATCTTTTTTGAATGGCGGAGCAGGCCCGAATGACCTATTCCTTCTTCTATTTTCTATGTTCATATGTAATAGTTTCCAGCAACTTCCCAATGACTGATGTTAGGCTAACTGGCCTGTAGTTCCCTGTTTTCTCTCTACCTCCTTTCCTGAAAAGCGGTGTAACATTTGCCAATGCCAACTTCCAATCTGATGGGACCATTGCTGAATCTAAGGAATTTTTTAAAATCGTAGCCAGCGCATCCACTATCTCTGTAGCTGTCTCTTTTAGAACCCTAGGATGTCGGCCATCTGGCCCCGGAGACTTGTCAGATTTTACTCCCTCAAGTTTCTCCAATATTTTTTCTCAGCTGATGTCAATATCCTTAATTTGCTCACTCTTTTTAGCCCCTAGGTTACTGTTTATTTCTGGTGTGGAACTCGTGTCTTCTACTGTGAAGACAGATACAAAATATTTGTTCAATGCCTCTGCCATTTCCTCATTCCCCATGATGATTTCTCCTGTCTCCGCCTCTAAGGGCCCAACATCTACTTTAGTTACTTGAGCTGTTATAATTGCAGGAGGCTAAAAAAGATAGGGAAAGGAGCCCCTCTTTCCCCCTCTGCACTGAATTCCCACGTGCACCAAATTTCCAAATTCACTCTGGCAATGTTTCATTTAGGCAGATTTCTCCTCTCACTGTGTCAGCTCACTGCATTCAGTTAAGAAACTATTCTGCTTTATATAGAGATACTGATGACTCACTAGCTCAACTTCCTGCTACAATAGTTAACGCCTATTGAACCTAACTACTTTCAATTGATTGACAGATAGTGTTCTGGGGGCAAGTGGGACCTGTACAAGATGGACAGGGTTGCATCTTAGCAGGACTGGGATGAATATCCTAGCCGGGAGATTTTCTATTGCTGTTGGGGAGGGTTTGAACGAAATTGCCAAGGGGATGGGAACCTGAGAGGGAACTCAGATTGGAGGGAAGCAAAACTGGTAGCTTGTCAGGGGTGTGGGAACCAGGAGCAAGTATCAGAGAGAAATACCAAAAGGTGCACAGAATACTGGGGGACGTAAATAGAACGAGAGTGAGGAATAGTAAGTTATTAGGTGGGGTCAGAGTCGGGGAGAAAGAAATTAAGTCTGAATCAGGGTTAATATGCATGTATGTGCAGAGTGTGGTTAATAAGACTGGTGAGGTACAGGTGCAGATTGCCATGTGGAAATTTTATGTTGTGGCTATAACAGAGACCTGCCTCAAAGAAGGGCAGGACTGGGTGTTAAATATTCCTGGGTACAAGGTGTTCAGAAAAGATAGGAAAGGGAAAAAAGGGGGCGAGGTGCCAGTATTGATTAAGGAGAGCATTGCAGTGCTGGAGAAAAAGGATGTCCCAGAGGGGTTGAGGACAGAATCAATTTGGCTAGAGCTAAGGAGCAAATAAGGTACGGTTACATTGCTCGGTGTTGTCTATAGGTCATCAGCTAGTGGGAAAGACGTGGAGGAACAAATTTGCAAGGAAATTACAGAGAGGTGCAAAAATTATAGGGTAGTTATAATGGGGGATTTTAATTATCCAAACATAGACTGGGATAATAGTAGTGTAAAGGGCAGTGAGGGGCAAGAGTTCCTAGACTTGTGTTCAGGAAAGTTTTCTACAATAGTATGTTGCTAGTCCAACAAAAAAGGAAGCACTGCTAGACCTGGTTCTTGGGAATGAGGTGGGCCAAGTGCATCAAGTATCAGTAGGAGAGCATTTAGGGGATAGTGATCATTGTATTATAAGGTTTAAGCTGAGTATGGAAAAGGACAAAGAGCATCCAGGGTAAGAATAATTAACTGGGGGATATACCAACTTCAATGGGTTAAGAATGGAGCTGGGGCGAATAAATTGGAGTCAAAAGCTGGCAAGAAAACCAGTAGATGAACAATGGCCTACTGTTATGACCAGGTGAAAAAGGGGTCATGGAGTCCCTCTCAGCCTTCACCCAGTCTTACTGTAAAAAGGTTTAATTTTTCAAACACCGTTTTTGTTTAGCTCCCCCTTGGTAAATCCTTGTTCACCGCTTTCCAATTATAAGGCAAAGAAATCAGCTCAAACAAGTTTTCTTAGGTTTAAAGAAGAAAAGTTGATATTTATTAAACTTAAACTCTAATGCGGTTGACACCTACGGATACACGACATACCCAGGCTGGCATGCATATGCAATACACGCACGCACATAGAGACAGAAAAGAGCAGGAAAAAAAATAAAGTGGAAAAGTTTGAGGCAATATCTGAAGAGGTTTTGTTACGGTTCTTCGAGCTCACTGTAGAGTCCTTGATGTTAGGTAGATCTTGCTTTTCGTTGGGGCCCAGTATTCTTCTTAAACCTTGTTCGCTGTAGGAGACATTTTTCTCTTGGGGTTCATGTGCCTCCAGTGGACTCAGAGCCTTGTGAGAAAGAAATGAAAGCAGACAGGAGAGATCTTCTCAGTCCAGGAGAATTCTGTCTTTCTGAGTTCAAACTCTCTGTGGCCAGTTCAAAAGAAAATTCTGGAACAGCCAGTTAGTCATATGACCAACTGGTCTAACCAGTCCTGGCCCTTGAGGATTATATCCTCCTTAGAAGGCCCTGGAATGAGCTTCCTCAATTTCAATTTCTGTTAATCTGTAAATGATTATTTCCAACTACGGCTGATCTGTTTGACAAGTCATTTCTTCACTCCAACAACAGTTAAAAATCAATGTTCATGTCAAAATTGATGTGCCTCATTCTTGGCAGATGGGGGCCGAGCATGACAGCTACCTTCAAAGAAGAGATAGTTCGGGCACAGTCAAGGTATGTTCCCTTGAAGGGGAAAAGTAGGGCAAACAAATCCAGAGCTCCCTGGATGACAAAAGAGGTCGAGATTAAGATAAAGAAGAAAAAGTGTGCTTATGACAGATGCCAGGTAGAAAACACTATTCAGAATTTGGCTGAATATAGAAAGTCCAGACGGGAAGTGAAAAAGCAAGCAAGAGAAGCAAAAAGAGAGCATGAAAAGAGACTGGGCTAGGATTAAAGGAAATCCCAAAGTTTTCTATAGGCATATAAATAGTAAAAGGAGGAGTGGGGCCAATTATGAACCAGAAAGGTGATTTACACATGGAGAGAGAGGGCATAGCTGAGGTATTAAATGAATACTTTGCATCTGTCTTTACCAAGGAAGAAGATGCAACCCAGGCAATGGTGAAAGAGGAGTTAAGTCAGACACAAGAGGAGTTTAAAATTGATAAAGAGGAAGTATTAGATAGGCTGTCTGTACTTAAAGTGGATAAAGCACCAGAATCAGATAAGATGCATCCAAAGATGCTGACGGAGATGAGGGTGGAAATCGCAGAGGCATTGGCCATAATTTTTCAGTCTTCCTTAGACTCAGGGGTGGTGCCAGAGGACTGGAGAATTGCAGACGTTACACCCTTGATCAAAAAAGGGTGTAAAGATAAGCCCAGCAATTACAGGCCAGTCAGTTTAACTTCAGTGGTGAGAAAACTTCTAGAAAAAATAATTCAGGACAAAATCAATCGTCACATGGACAAATGTGAGTTAATTAAAGAAAACCAGCATGGAATTCTTAAGGGAAAATCATGTTTAACTAACTTGCTGGAGTTTTTTGAAGAGGTAACAGAGAGGGTTGATAAGGGCAATGCTGTTGATATGGTGTACGTGGAGTTTCAAAAGATATTGTGAACTGTGAGGAAGATCGTGTAGAACTCCAAAAAGACGTAGACAAGTTGGTGGAATGGGCAGATAGGTGGCAGATGAAATTCAATGCAAAGAAATGCGAAGTGATTCATTTTGGTCTGAAGAACATGGAGAGACAATATAGAACAAAGGGTACAATTCTAAAGGGGGTTCAGAAGCAGATGGGACCTGGGTATAAATGTACATAAATCATTGAAGGTGGTAGGACAGGTTGAGAGAGCAGTTTAATAAAGTATACTGTGTCCTGGGTTTTATTAATAAGGGCATAGAGTACAAGAGCAAGCAAGTTATGTTGAACTTGTATGAGACATTAGTTTGGCCTCAGCTGGAGTATTGTGCCCACTTCTTGGCACCGCACTTGAGGAAAGACATGAGAGCATTGGAGAGAGTACAGAAAAGATTCACGACAATGGTTCCAGGGATGAGGAATTTCAGTCATGAAGATAGATTGGAGAAGTTAGAACTGTTTTCCTTGGAGAAGAGAAGGCTGAGAGGTGATTTGATAGAGGTATTCAAAAACATGAGGGGTCTGGACAGAGTAGGCAGAGACAAACTGTTCCCACTTGTGAAAAGATCGAAAACGAGAGGGCACAGATTTAAAGTATTTGGTAAGAGAAGCAAAAGAGACATGAGGAAAATCTTTTTCACGCAGCGAGTGTTTAAGGTCTGGAATGCGCTGCCTGACAGTGTGGCGGAGGCAGGTTCAATTGAAACATTCAAAAGGGAATTAGACAGTTATATGAAAAGGGAGAATAAGCAGGGGAATAGAACTGAGGGAATTGCTCTTTCAGAAAGCCGGTGCTGACACGATGGGCCAAATGGCCTCCTTCTGCACTGTAACGATTCTGTGATTCTGTGAATTGCCACTGCTGGCTGCTTCTTGTTTAACAAGATTGTTTACCTAACCAGGAGATTTAAAGCCTGATTCTTATTCTAAAATTTAAACTAGACAAAAACTTACCAGAACTTACCATGTTCACCAAATTTCCAGATTCATTCTTGCAATATCTCTCACTCAGGCAAATATCACTTTTCACAGCATCCCCTCACTGATGTTCGAATAAAACACATCTGTTTGAAAGTCTGGTTTTAGCACGCATTTTGGTCATAATTTCTGATTGCCATCATTGGAACTTACCTGAAGGTGCAATGAAGTGGTGTTTGGAAGAAATGGCTGGGATTTTATCTGGGCGACAGGAGTGTCGACCACCGGGAAAAGCACCGGCAAGAGCCCCATGTCATCTCCTCTGGGGAAGGCCTGCTGAAACAAGTGCCAATTAGACACTTAAGTAGGCAGTGGTGGGCCATCCCCTGGATCAAGGACCCCAGCGAATGAGAGCTGCCAGCCAATCAGAGGCCGGCAACTCTTTAACCGAACAGCGCCATCGCAGAGGCAGTGGCTGCTGCTGGTTAATAGAATCACTGGTAGCCATGGATCGCTGAGGGACCCAGGCCACAGGTAAGTCAGGGCAGGAGGGGATGTAGGTGGGTCGACAGCAAGGGAAGGGGTTGGCTCTCAGCAGTCCTCACTTCCAGATGCCTTTTAACCCCTTCCCACCCCGGAGTAGGCAAGCAATCCACACACGTTTGCTCAGCATGTTCACTGTGCGGCGACAGGCCCACCCGCCACTGGGCTAATTCCGGCGCAGGAGGGATGAGGCCCTTAATTGGGCATTAATTGCCCACTTAAGGACCTCAATTGGCCTTCCCGCACCAGACTTAATATGGTGTGAAAGTGGCAGAGACCCCCCGCCAACCCGTACCAAATTATACGCTCTCCCCGACTCCAAACCCGATGCAAGGGAGAGCATAAAATTCCCCTAATATTTGTGAAATGGTATGTGTGGCCTCCACTTCAACTGAAAGTGGGCTGGCTTACACAAAGCGGCCTGTTTCAGGATGGCTCAGGGACCAAGTGAGAGGGTACACAGTTTCTCCGGTGCAACATTGGAGGTCCTAATGGAGGAGGTGCAGAGAAAGAGGAATGTCTTTTACCCACAGGGGCGGAGGATTCCACCTCACCCTCTTGACATTCTCTCCTGCAGCAGCTGGTGCTGCTCTGCCTTAGCTTACGTCCTCCTCCCATTCCTGTTGCAGACCAAGGGCGGCCCCTCGCAAGATGCCAATGACCAAGCACTCCATTTCTCCTGGTGACTCCTATATGTTGTCCAATAAGGTAGGGTAGCATGGCACTTAGTCTTTTTAGGTTAAATCTAACTCCTTTGTGAAAACTTGTTTACTCCCAATCAGCTGGTCGCCATTAAGAGAGGGCGTGAGTTCAAGTGCTAACCACCAAAATGCTGTGCAGCCTCCTTAATGAGTGCTAGCAGAAGATTTAACTGGCAACCAGCCCCTTAATAATACTCCTCGGGGCCGCTCCTAGTGCAAGTTTCAGATCCTTTATGAAGATGGCAGCTTGCACTAAATGTGGACTAAATGGCGTTTCAACTTAAAACTCCACCCTGGTCGCCTCAAGTGCCTATAATAGCCAGAGAAAATTACACCCCTTATATGAGTAAAATTCAAGCAAATTTGTAACATGGGCACTTACCACTAGATGTCAATATATGCTTCATTATATTTGCAAAGCATGCCTGACATTTTAGGGCAGACATTCGATCAGATTTGCCTGTAGCTGCACACCATTCTACAACACAATGGCGCAAAAGGAAATTATGGAGTAAAAACAGAAAGTGCTGGAAATACTCAGCAGGTCAGGCAGCATTTGTGGAGAGAGAAGCAGAATTAACATTTCAGGTCTGTGACCCTTCAGCAGAACTTTTGGAAATTATGGGTGAAAATAATATAGCCAATAAATACGCCACTTCATTGCGAGACCATAAAACCGACATTGCAGGACTACAGGAATATCTGGGCCATAAAACTTAAAGAACAACAAAAAATTATTAAATAATACTGATACGCTCTTTTTTTCTTTCAGCTAATGGTTATCCCTCTACCACTCTGCAGCAAGCTCTGCTCCCAGTGGTGGATTATGCTACGTGCTCATCACCATACTGGTGGTCAACCACAGTAAATGAAAACATGATCTGTGCTGGGGGTGATGGTGTGACAGCTGGATGTCAGGTAATGGCCTCTGTCAGTCCTATATATTGTTGTTTTGGTGCAATCTCTGTATTTACTCCACATGAATAGTTGCAGACTAGTGGGTCCTTGAATCAGTATAAGATGGGTTTGTATTGTCGATTGATCAGACACATTTCTGTGTCCACAATTACTCATTTGATTGATTAGCCAATTGCATTTGGACTGCAATGACCAATGGCTCAGCAGGTTGTTGTAGGAAGGCCTTGTTTCAGGCAATAGTGGGTTGTGCGTCTGTATCCACATTTCCCCATTCAGCGATTTATCAATCTTACCCACCCTGAAGGTGAAGGTTTCCAGACAGCAGTGGTGGCAAATGGGTGGTAGTGAATTAGTTGCACAGGAAAATTGGGAGAGCTGTATAACTAGTGGCCACACCACTACCACCCTTATTCCACCAAGTGCCAAATGTACAAGTGCCTACCCCTACGCATTTCCCCAGAGCAAGAAGAAAAATAATGGAGAAGTTTCCTGGCCTCAACCAACATCACTGAGACAGATTACCTGGTCATTTATTTCATTACTGCCTGTTGATTCCTGCTGTGCTCGCATTGGCTGCTGCATTTCCTACATTACAACATTGACTATACTACAAAATTAATTGTTTGATTGTGAAGCACTTTGCAGAGGTTGTGAATGGTGCTATATAAATACAAGTTCTTCGTCATAATCTATTAGTTCAGTTTCCAACAATCAGTTTGAATGTGGCTTGAGTGAGCCATCTGTCTGCTTGCCTTGCTCGGAAACAGTGCAAGGTCTGAATGAAACTTAAAGGGAGGGTGCACGATGTCAATGGATCTTCGATGTGTTACATTGCACAATGATAGAAGACAAGTTTACACCTAAGTAAGCACCAGAGAGAGGCAAAAAGCCCCATCGAAAATCAAATCAAAACTAGACACTGTCCAGAAAGGGAGACAGAAGCTGATCACACAGCAGCATTGGCAGAGGAACTCAGTCTCCAGGCTAACCTCTCTGCTGGGGAAGAGAGCTGGTTAAACAGATAATGGGAGGAGAATAATAAGAGTTCATTGAAAAGATATGGTGACTAAAAATTCAAAAAATATATAAGTGTGAAATAGATCCAAATCATCAGAGTCCTTGATGTCACAGTGTTAATATCTGATATAAAACATGGAGTGGATCAATGCATTATAAACCCCAAAAAACAACACATTGTTTGCTTCATCATGAAATTCCCTTAATCTTCTGAGGGGCAGAAGTAGAAGACTTAGTTCCTCCTCCCCTCAGCCCATACATTCAACCTATAGGAAATTAGTGATGAAAATATGTTCGGCATTGTTCCATATCAACTAACATGTTTACCAAGCATAATTGCTGAAGCGAGTGCAGTTAGAGCTGATGCTGGTTGTCTTCCTATTTATTGAGAATCTGTATACTTCTGTTAAATGAACTGATTGTTTCAAAAAGGGAATAGATAAATATCTGGTTAGGAAGCTATGGGGATTTATATAGATGGAGAAGACCAAACATTCCATGGGGCACAATGGTCCTAGGAGAGAAGAATGCTATCCAGAGGGCAGCAACAAGACTGAATTTTGGAGATGTCAGAACAGGAGCATTTTGGAATTTTTCTTCATTGCTTTTGTGGTGCAGTTTGCATTTATAAATATCCTCAAGATAGGACAGCATCTAAAATAGGATTAATGTTATCTGGTTCATGCAAGAAGCTCATTTCAGCCTATGTTCTTATCTATTTTCTTGCTCACAGGGAGATTCTGGTGGCCCTCTGAACTGTAAGGCTGATGATGGAGTATGGATTGTCCAAGGTATTGCAAGTTTTGCACCAATAAATTGTGTGATTGAGAAGAAACCTACAGTTTTTACTCGGGTATCAGCATACACAGACTGGATTTTCCAGGTAGACCTTTTTGTTATATTACCTGATGAACGGTCACAGACCTGAAGTATTAACCCTGTTCTCTCTTGGCAGATGCTGATTGACCTGTTGAGTTTTTATGGCATTTTCATATTTCCAGCATCTGTAGTATTTTGCTTCTTTGTCATACTTATTATCTGTTCCTTTGTATTCCACAAGCTGCAAGCCCTTTCAATTCAAGAATAACAACAGCTATATAAGCTTTTATTGGGCTTCTGATGTAAAGGAAAACATCATAGAGCTCTTTACAAAATGGAGTAGAATGGCAGTGAGCAGGAAGGAAGGAGGGAAAATAGACAGGGGAGGGTGGAGAGAGGTCAAAAAGACAGGTGGTCCGTTGAGATTAGGAGGAAGAGAAATGGTGAGGCAAAATTATGGGACAGAATTCTAAAGGAAGAAGGTGTGATCACTCAAAGATCTGCCTACAGAATGAAATGGCAGGAACATTAACTAAGTGGCAGAGGAGCTTTACAGCATGTGGGGATGCTGAAGAAGATCTCTCAGAAAGGGTAGGGAATGAGGCCTTGAAGGATCTTTGGAAAGGATTTTTTCAATGAGCGTCTAAAGAATTTACTCTGGAAGAAATGCTTACAAGTCTCTTTTATTCGAATAAATGTTACTGTTGTATTCTATCAAATGCATGATAGGCTAATCCAGATGGATAGTTTTTTATTCCCAAATAACGATCCTGTTGACATCTGGGAGAAAAGAATTAATCATAGCCAGGCTTGCTGTAGATTTCACAAGACTAACCCAGCATTCATTCTTCTGTGCCCTCACTCACAACTGCCTTGCCACTGTCAATATTTTGATTCCAATGCTATGATACACATTCCCAACACTTAACTTTCTCAACTAAGTCCATTAAATTTTTAGGGAGCAATTTTCAGGTCGGCAATGCTCTCACTGCTCAACTTCAGAACCCAGCCTTTGCTGGATATGCCTTTGTCTGCTGGGTACCTGCAGGACTTCACCGAGAATGAAGATTGGGAGAGAAACATAATGGGCAGCTGAATCAATATCACCCATTTTACACTATGGCCCACATGACCCTTGGCCATTCTGCATTAACAGTCAGCCAATAGCAATTGACACTCAATCATCAGATTTTCAATATTAATCAACATATCTGTCCCTTACATGTGTTTTGTACTTTAGATGCTGCATCGACTCATCTAACAATAATCACAGATCATTTTTCTATCTGTGGTCGCCCCAGCCTACTAGTCCTTCAGTCGCAGTCATTATAGTCTTGAGTAACCAGCTACGTGTGTTTCAGCTAAAGCAGCCTCTATAAACTGAGCTATTAGATGATATTTTATATAAAATGTCTATCCTGAGTTCCCTATAATTAGCTGTTTTATGTAGACAGAGGAATGTCAATGAGAGATTGAAAAATGCTTATGAGGATATGGATATCGTTCCATATAATTTTGGATTAAGGGAGTAGCTGTACATGAGCTCCTATCATGACCCACATGCCTTGCCCACCACAACCCCACTTCCCAATTGGTGAGTCACTCATCTCTGCT
This sequence comes from Heterodontus francisci, assembly GCF_036365525.1. Classification (NCBI taxonomy): domain Eukaryota; kingdom Metazoa; phylum Chordata; class Chondrichthyes; order Heterodontiformes; family Heterodontidae; genus Heterodontus; species Heterodontus francisci. The sequence continues at coordinate 54,574,931 of NC_090375.1, forward strand.
TTGCAGCAGTACCTCAATATGCAGCTACTGAGTTGAGGTCAGGGTCCTCCTCAGTGAGGGGAATAATAGAGAGGGAGATTTATCATAGGCCTCCCTCAGACACCTTGTATTTTCAGGCTAGCGTAAGCAGATCTTTAGGAGCAGGCCAGCTTTAAGTTATTCTTTAAGCATGGACATTGAGTCATGAGGAAAAACGTTGAGATTGAGATAATGAGATTTATTTAAAAGAAAGTCAGAATCTCATGCTGATTACAAAAATATAACAGCAGGTTACCCAGAAGCTAGTAGGTAAAGGCATTACTGTCATAGAGACCAGAAGCTAAAGTCTCTAGTCGAATTGTGTTCTATGGATTGCGTCCTGCTGTCTTTCCTGTGGTCATTCTTCAGAATTAAGCCAAAGTAGTGAGTGTCGCCAGCCTATTCAACCATGAGGGCAATCCCTCATCATCCTATCTTACACCCTCCAAAAATCTAGGCTCATCCAAAACACTGCGGCCTCTATCCCAACTCACCAAAGTCCATCACCCCAGTGCTTGCTACCTACATTGTCTGACGATCCACTAACAACTCGATTTTAAAATTCTCACCCTTGTTGCCAAATCACTCCACAGCCTTTCCCCCTTATCTCTGCAACCTCCTCCAGTCATAAATCATTTTAAGAACTCTGCGTTCCTCCGACTCTGGCATCTGTGCATTGCTTACTTCCTTCATCCCACCATCGGCCGCTGTGCCCTAAGTTATTGAATTCCCGACCTAAACATCACCGTCTCGTCCCTTAAGAAATTCCCTGAAACCAACCTCATCAACCCAGCTGTTGGTCACCTGTCCTAATGTCTCCTTGTTTGGTTCAGTGTCAATTTTTGCCCGATTCTGCTCCTGTGAAGCACCTTGGGAGGTTTTACTGCAAGTAAATGCAAATACATATAGATGCAAATTGTTGATATTTTTGTTATCACAGCTGAGTCAATCGTGTCCTCCTTCAACATCAGTACAGATACTTTCTAGAAAAAGGCAGTAGGAGCCCTGACTGAATTTACTTTTTCTCTTCTCTATCATCCTTGGGAATTGTCGTATTCTGTCTGTGAACTCAGTACGTACTAGAATGCAATCAAATGTTCTCACAAATAATTTTATATTTGTTACTTTTTTTCAGACTATGGAACAAAATGGTGGCATGTAAGACAATTCCTGCATATTATCAACTGAGTGATGTCAAGCAGAGCCATTCACCTGTTGTGTTTTAACCAAAACTGTCAATAAATATAGAATGATCTGATTTAACCTGTGCTCGTTTCATTTTTCCTTTGCCACCATGTGATTTGCTTTTTTGATAATAAACAGAATTTTAAAAATTCCAACATTTGGGATTCTGCTCCAACTTTCCAGCACAGTTATGTAGAGAAGCGAGTTTCCCAGTATGTCCCACTTTCAGGCTAAATTACAGACAGGGTTCACTGTGACAAATTATAAATTGCCTCCTGACACCAGCTGCATAAAGCTAATGGAGTACAAAATGTAGATCAAATATCACTCCTTTTGTGTGTCTCACTATCACTCTGTGTAGTAATCGACCAATTAAACGGGGCGATCTCACTACTGGCTGCCAGCAAGTCCCCCCTCCCCACCCCCACCCCACCCCACCAGCTCTGAAATGGGCAACATATCTTTCCACTGTCCAGTATAAATAAGTACATTACAACAGTAAACTTGATTTAGAGAAAAGTAGCTGCAAAGTGAAAAGCTCCAAAGCCAGCATTAAATAACTGATCATCCAAACTCAGTACCTTGTTCCCGCTTTCTCCCCATATCCCTTGATCCTTTAGTCCTAAGAACTATATCTAACTCTTTCTTGACTATATTTAATGATTTGGCCTCAACTGCTTTCTGTGGTAGAGAATTCCACAGGTTCACCACTCTCCGGGTGAAGAAATCCCTCCTCATCTCAGTCCTAAATAGCTTATCCCTTACCCTTAGACTATGACCCCTGGTCCTGGACTCCTCTGCCATCGGGAACATCCTTCCTGCATCTGGTCTGTCCAGTCCTGTTACAATTTTGTAGGTTTCTATGAGATCCTCTTTCATTCTTCTAAACTCTAGTGAATACAAGCCTAATCGACCCAATCTCTCTTCATACATCAGTCCCGCCATCCCAGGATTCAATCTGGTAAACCTTCGCTGCACTCCCTCCATAGCAAGAGCATCCCTTTTCAGATAAGGAGACCAAAACTGCACACAATACTCCAGATGTGGTCTCACCATAATTGCAGCAAGACATCCTTGCTCCTGTACTCGACTCCTCTTGCTATGAAGGCCAACATACCATTTGCCTTCTTAACTGCCTGGTGCAATTGCATGCTTATTTTCAGCGACTGGTGCACAAAAACACCCAGGTCTCGCTGCACCTCCCTCTTTCCCAATCTATCGCCGTTCAGTAGATTTTTCCCTTTCGTAATCCATGTTGACGTTGTGCCCTGGATCTTCGTCTAGAATGGCTTAAGTGCAGCAGTTAAGAGTCAATCGTACTGATGCGGGACTGGAGACACATATCGGCCAGAATGGACATTACCGAACCATTTTGTATTTATAACGAAAAGAAAACTTGTAGTCCAGGATTTTATCTGGGCAACGGGGGTCCCTACATCCATAAAAAGCGATGCTGATAACCTCACATTGCCTCTTCTGTGGGAGTCTTCTGACGAATCTTGTGCCAATTCGGCACTTAACTGGACAGTGGTAGGCCTTCACGGGGATCGAGGACTCCAGCGACGGAAGTCCTGCTCTCTGAGAGCTGCCGACCAATCAGAGGACAACACCTCTTCTTCTGAGCAGCGCCACCGTGGAGGCAGTCGCTGATTTTGTTGGAACACCTACCCAAGGCCCAGGAGTGCACTGGAGCTAGGCCACAGGTAGGTCAGGACAGGAGATGTTCCGTGGGGGATGAAGTGGTAGTGAGGCCAGTAGCAGGAGCAGGGGAGTGGCTCTCAACGGGCCCCCTCCTTCCTGATGTTGGTCTCTTGTTCAGGCACTGTGTGTCTTTTAACGAGAACCCCCCCCCCCACCCCCGCACCCCCCCGCCCCACTCCACCCCGGATCCAGCAAGAAGGTCGCAGCCAGTCAACCGTAAAATTGGAGTGGGATGGCCGCCGTCGGAAGGTAAGTTAATTTGAATTTTATTACTGCTTATTTAAATATTTTAATGAAGGTCCCACTGCCTTCTCAACATCACAGGTCATGGCGGGCCACTCCTGCTAGCATTTTACAGGCCCCCCCCCCCCCCCCCCACCGCCACCACCCACAGCATCGAGGTGCTGGTAAGATTCAGCCCAATACCTCTGACAATGCAGAACTCCCTCAGTATTGCATTGGGATGTTATCCCTGACTTTTCTGCTCAAGTGGAAGTTAAGCCTTCTGATTCAGAGATGAGAGTGCTACCAACTGAGCCACGGCTGACCTCAAAAGTAAGGAGATGTCTCAGATTCCACCTTCCATAAGGATATAGAATATTATCCATGAACAGTGCTTCCGGATACGGCGGCACACAGCACAGGAAGGCACAGTGTCAAAGATGTGTAGGGAATGTTTAAAATGGATGCCAAGAAATATTTCTCTACACAGTGAATGATTAGGAGTTGGAATGGCATGTCAGGAAAGGTAGATGAAGCTAGGATACTGGACTCATCCAAAAATACTGCTCGAACTGCAATGGGAAGATGGTGGGTGCTTATTCTGGAAGGATATGATCAAATTGGCTGAGGTGCCTTCATCTGAACCTCAGTTTGTTGAAGAGTGCAGACAATGACCCTGATAAAGGTGCATAGATTGTGTATACTTACACCACATGCAAGGTAAAACTGTGCTTCTCCAGGCATCATGGATGTAAAGGAGATTGGGACAGAGATTGGTATTGTGGGAGTTTCCAGCACTCCAAACCTCCAGTACAACTGAAGAATGTCCCAGGAAACAAGAAACTGGGATGACCATTGGTGCAGATGGTATTTGGTGGGAAGAGAAAGACATGTGAAGGCCAAATTGCCTTGTTTTTCGCCCAGCTTCAGTTATAACAACAATATGGACTATGGTCAGTTAATCCACCTGTTTAAAGGATCAATGTCTCTATATATATTTCCTTACATTCTGAAACACCTTAAATACACTGGAAAAAGCAATGTGTTTTTACTTATATGCTAACAAGCAAAAAAGGGTTAGCCAAGTACATTCCATCAGATATAGCCCCTAACATTGAGGTTACTGAATTGCACCATGGTTTAGAATGCACAAGCATGTCAGCTAATGCTGAAGCCAACCATGGTGTCCCTGCTTGCCAATGCAGCTGAGCCTCGGGAACAAACATGCAATCTTCCTGAGCTTCTATTGATCAGTTCCACAATGGCAAGTTCATCATTTTTTTAACAAGTTTCCTGGAGGTTCATCCAGAAGGATTCAAGGTGGAACTCGAACCAAAACATGTGCAACAAAATGTCCCATGACCATTCCTTCCTACATAAGTCAGCCAAAGAACCAGCTGATTCAGAAAGATTTTGGGCTTAATAGATATGTTTTACTATTCTGAATTGATCTTGTCTGTCTGCTGCTTGAATAAAGGTAGAAATTGGAGCAACCAAAATAGATTTATCTATTAGACATCCCCAATACCTCCAGTGCCAATGGCATGTACCTGAACTGATTGAAAATTGTGATATTGCCTAGTTACACTGAGGGGAGGGTCAGGCCCATGGATCTAGTGCTGTCATAAGCTTTGTTGTACTTACATTCAGTTATTCCCCATTCAATGATATAGGGGAAATTATCAGAAAGCATTCAAACAGGTGAAGTAAGATTAGAAATCTACGCACATTGGGGTACAATAACTGGCACTAGCAGATAAAGCAAAGCAATATTGTTCCTGCAATAAGAGAAAGGACACAAAACAAAGCATTGGAGAGTCAGGTAGGTCCTTCCCTCACTTACTCACTAAGGGGTTTGTAGATACACTTGGACTAAGATGATCCATTAACTTACCAGCCACAACTTGCTGCTGGATTAAGGGATGTTTGCCTGAGGGCAAATAGTGGTGGTTCATTAATGAAGAATTAATAATTTTTTGTTCTTTCATGGGATGTGGGTGTCACTGGCTAGACCAGCCGTAATTGCCCTGATTGGCTTCCTAGACCATTTCAGAGGACAGTTAAGAGTCAATTACATTGCTGTGGGCCTGGAGTCACATATAGGCCAGACTGGATAAGGACAGCCATTTTCCTTCCCTAAAAGGGCATTTGTGAACCAGATGGGTTGTTACAACAATCAATGATAGTTTCATGGCACCATTACTGAGACCAGATACCATGATGGGATTTGAACCTGACCCAAGGGCATTAGTCTGGGACTCTGGATTATTGTTGATTGAAAGTACCACTATGCCACCATCTCCCTGCATTGATGGATACACTGGATTTTATCTTTGGCGTTTCATGGAGTAGTTAGGCAAAGAAAGATTTGTATTAATATAGGACTGATTTTAGTCTTTACCACCTGGTGTTGAGCATCACCTGGATGGAGCACAGAGAGAAAAATCTTATGGGGAAGATTGCATGTTCCTTACTGATCCCACAGGATTTTATATCCATTAATTTAAATTCTCCTGCACAAGACTTTCCTTTTTATGATCTGCCCAGGCAGTGCTTAAAACCCAGATGGAGAAATGGAGAAAAACTATCCCTCAAGGAGAAAAACTACTCTGTATCACTCAGAGACTTAAAGAACTTCATGTGTAATCAATTATTTTGAAGTGTAGTCGCCATAGTTATGAGAGGCTTTGTTAGGAATGTGAATTTTTACGATATTAAAGACAAAGGCTGCAGTCCTGTTCCTGAGAGCCAAGGATGAATTGGCATGCAGTCAAACGCTTGAAGCTTTATTCAGGGTTTAATTAACTTGAACATATTCATGATCAACACCTGAGGTTACATAAGGTGCTGTCATTTAAGCATAACCTGTTACAGCCAGCTGAGCCCAGCTTTACTCATTCTGAAATAAAAACAGGAAATGCTGGAACCACTCAGCAGGTCTGGCAGCATCCGTGAAAAGAGAACTCTGCTTCTCTTTTCACAGATGCTGCCAGACCTGCTGAGTGGTTCCAGCATTTCTTGTTTTTATTTCAGATTTCCAGCATCCGCAGTATTTTGCTTTTACTCATTCTGATCTCCTTCCCCTTTGTGATCATGATCTCACCTCTTTTATACTATTTCTAAGCTGTTCTAATTCATAGCCTTTTGCATGCATATCACGCTAACCACTTTTGTTACGCACCCATATCAAGATTTCAGCTCTGTATGCTCCCAAATCTGCCCACAAAGGGCTAATATTTCAGTTAGAAAGGCCTGAGGATAGAACTATATCTCTAGTTGGAGGTAATGAAATTAATCTAAATGTAAACATGTTCCAGCTGCTCTTTGAGACTTCAGTAATAAACTTTGGTATGGATTCATCGCCAATCTTTCAATGTTGTGGTTTTTAAACTACAGAAATAAACTAAGAAAATGGAATGTAAGTAATTATCTTGTGTAAAATGGTTTCCCTTACCACTTCTTTCAGAGGATTGGGTCTGTAGTGTGATCTGCAGTGGAGCATATTGAGTATGATGTCTAGAGGTAGCATGTGTGATGAGCTGAAGGGCACTTTCTTATTCCATACTTTTTCATATTATGATTCAAATGCTCCTGATATCCACATCATAGACTATTGTTAAGGAGCAAGACAAGCAAATCACTACTTCCTCTGAGAAGCAAACAACTAGGACAAAGCCTTAAATATCTTCAGATTAAAAATGAGTTCAGGTGGAAAAGGAACATTATCTCAATATATCTCTATACCTCTCTCACCTTATTTTAGGTTACTATAGACACCTAGGAAGGTATATGTTGCTCCTTTTGCAAAGAAAACAACTGGGGATTTTCAGTTATAACTTGAGTAACATTAGAACAATTGAAAAATAGGAACTATCTTGACTAACATTACAAAATGTGGTGCAATGTGTCACTAGAATGGACATAACATAAATGTTATTGGAAAATTCCATCAAACAAACGCCAAACTACTTTTGTTGTGGAAGATCCATCTGGACTCTTGAAAAGGGGAAGGGTTTCTTATGAAAGTAGTTATCTGATAGAGCTAAATAACTAAAAAATATTAAGATGATTTGACAAAAGGTCATTGATCTGAAAAGTAGTCTGTTTCTCTCTCCACAGACCTGCTGAATATTTCCATCAATTTTTTGTTTATGTTTTGGATTTTTAGCATCTGCAGTATTTGCTTTTGAATTCTGTATTTTATTTTTATATTTTATATTTATGCATTTTGTATTCTGTTTTTCCTATGTGACTATGACAAAGATAAACTTTCCCTCCCAAACCTTCTCAACCTGTCTGCAGCCTTTGACATGTTTGACCATACAATCCTCCTCCAAACTAACTCCACTGTTGTCCAGCTGAGTGGGACTACTCTCACCTGGTTCCATTCTTATCTATATAATTGTATCCAGAGTATAGCCTTGACTACCTTTAGAAAATGTGGTGTGATGTGTCACTAGAATGGACATAACCTAAATATTGTTGAGAATGTCTTCTCTTCCTGCTCCCACATCATTATCTCCAGTGTCCCCCAAGGATCTATCAATGACCCCCTCCTAATTCCCATCTCCAGGCTGCCCCTATGCAATAACGCCCAAAAGCACAGCACTAGTTTTCACACACATGCAAGCACAGAGTTAGTTTTCACATTGTTACGATCAGGTGAGGAAGGGGTCTCAGGCTCCCCTCTTGCCCCTTTCCTGGTTTGGCCATAACAGGGTTTAACTTTTAAAACACAGGGCTGAATTTTACGACGGGCAGACGGGAGCAGGCCACCGCTGTAAAAGTTGGTGGCGAACACTCATCGGCCCCGCCCGGAGAGCCGACCCACATTTTATGGGTCCCGGGGCTTTAACTGTTCAGAGGCGAGTCTTCCAGCTGCTTGAGGTAGGAAGTCCCACCTCATTGACCTGCCAGCCAATCATCAGGTCGGTAGCTCTCTGTCTCAGCAGTGCCACCAGGAGTGATGGTCACTGCTGGAACTGCATCCCAGCCAAGGACATGGAGCCAGGACCGAGATAAGTTTGGTTTGCCTCGCCAGTCAGATCGGTTGCAGCCCGGCTAGGCAAGGGTAGTCTTTGGGGGGGGGAAGTGAGGGTGGGGGGGGGCGCGTCTCGGGTCCTGGGGATGGTTGGGGAACCAGGGTCAGTCATCAATTGGGCACCCTGTGCCCGATTGTCAAGCTCCCTCCCCCCCACCGCCCCCCCCTGCTGGCACTGTAAGGCCACCAGGTATCTCTGGGCGGCCTTTCACGAATACCGGACGCCTGCTTGGCACAGGTAAAATGCATGTGGAGGTGAGCAAAGGCCCTTAAGTGGCCACATAAGGGCCTCGATTGGCCTGTGGCAGGCGGTCCGTTTCTCGACCCCCTCCCCAGCAGCCTGCATAAAATGGGGCGGAGGCAGGAGCAGGCCGGGAAGGCTCCTGCTCTATTTTACGCCACCCCTCCGTCACCATCCGGCTCGCTGGGGTAGTGTAATGGTCCGGCTACAGTGTTTTGAGTTTAACACCTCAGTGAGTTCTTGCTCACTGCTCTCTAATTTTTATGGTTAGTGAACCAACCAGGCAGGTTTTCTTAGATTTAAACAAGAAAGATATAAGTTTATTAGCCTTATTACTCTAATTAGTTTAAAATTACAAAAATATTTACCAAAGGGAAATCATGCTTGACAAATCTAATAGAATTCTTAGAGGATGTAACTAGTCGAGTTAATGAGGGGGAGCCAGTGGATGTGGTTTATTCGGACTTTCAAAAGTCTTTCGACAAAGTCCCACATAAGAGATTAGTGTGTAACATTAAAGCGCATGGGATTGGGGGAAATGTATTGCGATGGATAGAAAATTGGTTGGCAGACAGGAAACAGAGAGTAGGGATAAATGGGTCTTTTTCTGAATGGCAGGTAGTGACTAGTGGGGTACCGCAGGGATCGGTACTAGGACCCCAGCTATTCACAATATATATTAATGATTTAGACGTGGGAACTAAATGTAATATCTCCAAATTTGCAGATGACACAAAATTGGGTGGGAGGGTGAGTTATGAGGAGGATGCAGAGAGGCTTCAGGGTGATTTGGGCAAGTTAATTGAGTGGGCTAATGCATGGCAGATGCAGTATAATGTGGATAAATGTGAGGTTATCCACTTTGGTAGCAAAAACAGGAAGGCAGATTATTATCTGAACGGCTATAAACTGAAAGAGGGGAATATGCAACGAGACCTGGGTGTTCTCGTACACCAGTCGCTGAAGGTAAGCATGCAGGTCCAACAGGCAGTAAAAAAGGAAAATGGTATGTTGGCCTTCATAGCGAGATGATTCGAGTACAGGAGCAGGGATGTCTTACTACAGTTATACAAGGCCTTGGTGAGGCCACACCTGGAATATTGTGTGCAGTTTTGGTCTCCTTATCTGAGGAAGAATGTTCTTGCTATAGAGGGAGTGCAGCAAAGGTTTACCAGACTGATTCCTGGGATGACGGGACTGACGTATGAGGAGAGATTGAGTCGATTAGGATTATGTTCGCTGGAGTTCAGAAGTGTGAGGAGGGGGTCTCAAGAAACCAATAAAATTCTAACAGGACTTGGCAGGGTAGATGCAGTAAGGATGTTCCCAATGGTGGGGGAGTCCAGAACCAGGGGTCACAGCCAAAGGATACAGGGTAAACCTTTCAGGACTGAGATGAGGAGAAATTCCTTCACCCAGAGATTGGTGAGCCTGTGAAATTTGCTACCACAGAAAGCAGTTGAGGCCAAAACATTGTATGTTTTCGAGAAGGTGTTAGATATAGCTCTTGGGTCTCAAGGGATCAAAGGGTATGGGGTGAAAGCTGGAACAGGTTACTGAGTTGGATGATCAGCCATGATCATAATGAATGGCAGAGTAGGCTCGAAGGGCCGAATGGCCTACTACTGCTGCTATTTTCTATGTTTCTATGTAACCACGCTAGCATGCATACAAGACAAACACACACACAAATAGACACAGGGGCGAGAAAGGGAGGATTAAGTAGGGTTGGCAATAAATAGAATTCAGGTACTGTCTTTCGATTTGGATGTAAAGTCCTTGATTGGATTGCGGTCCTGCAGTTCTCGCTGGGGCCCAGTGCACACTTTCAACCTTGTTTATCTGGTGCCAGAAGGCTGAAGAGGTCCTCTGTCATGTGGTTTAAGCTGCTTCTGTGGGCCCTTGAGACTTTGCTCAAGAGAGAGAGAGATAGGGAGAGAGGGCTTCCTTCTCTTTGGTCTTCCAATTGCAGTCTTCCCCAAATCTTTCTGTGAGGCAATTCAAACAGTTCCTAGTCTGGCCAAAAGGTAAGTCATGTGACTAGCTCTTTGTTTGAAACAGCATCGTCTGCGCGGGTTGTTGATTTTCAAAGTTCTTCAGTCATACTTGGTGGGGTGTGAAGCTCTGGCTCTTACACAGACAAAAAAAGTTGATTATTGTGATTACCCAGACCAATCTTGTTAATTGAATCAGTGAGTATTCCCATTGACTCTCTATTCAACTGTCTCTCAAAATGCAAATATGAAGGCATGTTTCAGCTGTCCAACTCTGTGGTCTTTTTCAACTAGGTTCTGTGCAATGTCCAGCAAAATGATTCAAGTAGTGTTCCATCTAACAAAATTAATATGTTTCCATTTGGCCAGTGTTGTTTCCATCACTACATGTACACTGATGACATCCAGCTCAACCTCACCACCACCTCTCCCAACTGCTCTACTGTTGCTTAATTATTAGACTCCTTATCTGACACCCAGTACTGGATTGCAGAAATTTCCTCCAATTAAATATCAGGAAGACTGAAGCCATTATTTTCAGTCCCCACTCCAAAACTCTGTTCCTAAGTGTTATGAACTCCATGAGACTGTTAACATTAAATTATGAGATGTGAACCCCCACACCAATTTAAAGAATTACATGACAAGGTTTCACATTTTAGGACTTTTATTATAACAACTAAACTAAAAGAAATCCCCATTAACTAAATAGCACTTTGTAAGTAGCTGATATCCCAGATTTCAAAGAAAGGTATTTTCTTTACTTATTAAAATACTTGAAAACCTTACACCACACTTATTTGTTATATGGTCCTTTGTGATGTCAAAATCCTTTGTGGTTGAAAGTCCTAAACTCCTCCCAGTAGCAATGGGTTGGGTCTCCCAGACCTTTTCAAAACTCAATGTCCTCTTCGCTCACTTCTCCGAGCACTTCCAGCCTGGACGTGTATGAATAAGGTGATTCCTGGTGATCCCGCTGGCCTTCTTCTTCCCTGCAAGCTTGAACTTTCAAAACAGGTTGAGTCTTCGCAGCTATCTTAGAATTCTTCAGTGTCCCCTATGGCATAAGCAGCAGCTGCCAACGACAGATGATTTCTTTTTAAGATAAACAATTTTACAAGCCATTCATGTGCAGCCAGGAGGAGCAGGAGTGCTTCTCCTGGCTCCAAAGCTCAGCTGAGAGCTTCTGCTTACCTGCAATCACCACCACCCCTTCCTGCACTTAATTGAGGGCGAGGCAGGCAGTCCAAGATTGGAATGGGCAGAAGGAAAGTTGTCCATGGCAGCATGATGGGCGCAGCCAGCTCGCCCCATTGCTCTGTTGGGAGTCAGATCCTTGCTTGCAAAGTCCTTTATAGCCTTTCCCCTCGCTATCTCTGTAATCTCTCCAGAGATGGCTGCACTCCTCTAAACTGGCCTCTTGAGCATCCCCAATTTTGATTGCCCCACCTCCCTAAATCTTTCTGAGATAAATTTGCCAGCCCTCAGGTATGATGATGTCACCAACATGTATGCAATAATCTGTCCCATCAACTTAATCTTGGCTGTGTTCACCAAGAGCCACTGTGTAGAATGCTCCATCATCACTCGAGAAAGACTTAGCGAGAAGCATTATGACTTCTTAAAACCTGCTGTCCCCATAACAAATACATCTTGGATTCATCAAAAATTAGTTTGAGAAAGAAGAGAACAAGACTTGGAGGCTTGGACGATAGCAGAGAACTTTATTCTCTTCTCATCTTACATAAGCATCACCAAGTTAGCAACAGTGGGGCACTTGGTGGTTCACGAGTTGGGCCAGTCTGAACTGAGTATGTATAATGCATTTCTTTGCTACCTAGTCAGTTACTGAACTTAAATTTTTCTTGATCAATTTTTCTCTTATATGGCTCTACAGGAATACAATCAAGAAAATAGATATACAATGATGACTTAAGTCACAATATCTGTATGATGGCTTACAAGGTCATATTCCTGTGTATTGAGTCAAGTTAGTTGTACAATAAGAACAATTATAAGCAATAAGAAATATTTGACTGGCCAAAACTCCACAAAGATGTGGTGGAGAACTGCAGGAGTTGCCACATGAGCCAGGTTGAGGGGAAACCCCAACCTACAGTGAAATCTGCACCACTAAGTCCTGTATCGGTGTTTGGAGGACCCTCCAGCAGAGGGTTGATGAACTGTAAGGGACCGAGAACAAAAGAGGACAGGCAGGCACAAGGCTGGCAACAGGTTAGAGACGAAAGGGTGGAAAAGGACGAAGAGGACAGGTTAAAAGAGACCTGAGAGGAATCTCAAATGGAAACCTCTACTGTACGGTCAGCCAACCCCAAAATGTTTGGGCCAACTCTGGTGGGGTGATTCTGGTGTCTGCATTTACATAGAAGGCATAGGCCTTCTATGTAAATGCAGACACCAGAAGCACCCCACCAGAGTTGCTCACAGCATTTGCAGAAACCCACAGTGTCAAAGAAAGTCCTCAACAAGGCAGAGGAACCGTGCGGGTGATGCTTCACCTAGTCGAAGTGCTGCAGGGGAGTGTAATAGAATCTGGGCAATACCTGCAAGCAGGAGTGTCCCAGAGGACAAAGAGAAGATTAGCAAAGAATCCCTCCCTACAGTCGGGAGAAAAGGAAACCAACCATCCCATAAGGTGAAAACCCCTTGCATGACTCATCAAATCAATGAAAGAGAGTTCAGAATGGATCCACCCACTACTGACTCTCCTGATCAGAATTCCAAATTAGGGCTAATTAAATCTAAACCTCCCCCTTGCAGACCTCAACTGGAACAAAAACACTCGAGGCAGTCATAGACATGTGCTAACTGAAAAACTTCCCCAAAAGGTCATGTGTTCATTGGGATGCCAAAAAAGGCAGTTTAAAGCAGCACTGCTACCAAGAAAAGACAGGCTGTAAGAAATTTTCAGGATCTCTGAATGAATGAAAGAGATGCATGTGTGTTTTCCTGTACTTACTCTTTGCTCTAGTCTTTTTTAATGAAATGTTCTTCTAAAACTCACATTTCATTCCGTTGGGTGTGGAGGTGTCATGAAGACCCCAGCTGCCATGAATGAGGCATATTAATTTTGTCATATGAATATAATTTTAAACTATTGCTGGACTGAAAAGATAACTTGTTTAAAGAGATAACAGCAGTGGTTGGGAACATTTGCATGCTAAGAGACAGTTGCCTGGAGAGACAATGGAACTGCTCCCTGATCCACTTAACCCAAATGGATTTTGATCACCAGACATTGAATGGATAACAAGCCAGCATTCCATTCACCACTCCCCCACCACCCCACCCCCATCCCACTGCGGGTTTCTGCTTAGATGAAAGGAATCCACAAAAACACAGGATAGTTTGTTAAAAAAACAACTAGCCACATGATTAACCTGCTGGCCAGGTTTGGTTTTGAACTGTTCAGAGAACAGTTTGGGTCAGACTGAAACTGAACTTGAAGAAAAAACCTCTCTCCCTGGCTCTCTCTGTCTCTCTCTCTCTCTCTTTCATGAATTTCACTGCAGCCGCTTAAACCTCAAGAGAGGAGACTCCTACATCAAAACAAGTTTGAAAGCTTGAAAGTTTGAAAGGCCCCAACAAAATAGCACGGTTTAACTGCCATCAAAGACCCTACATCAAACTCAAAGGACAGTAAATGAACTCCAGCTATTGCTTCCAACTTTTCCCCTTTATTCTTTCTTCTTTTCTGTCTCTATCTGCATGTGTGTTTATCGTGTATGCATGCTGGCATGGTCGCGTCACGTATTCATAGTAATTTTAACTGAATTAGAGTTTTAAGGTTAATAAACTTACACCTTTCTTGTTTAATTCTAAGAAAATTTGTCTGGTTGATTTCTTTGCCTTACAATTGGAGAGCAGTGGTCAAGGATTCACCGAGAGGGAGCTAAACACAATGTGTTTTAAAAATTAAACCTTGTTATGGTCAAACCAGGCAAAGGCTGAGAGGGAACCCCTAGACCCCTTTTGCACCTGGTCATAACATTAATATTACCCCCAATATTGCTGTTTGCCTCCTACCAACAGAACAGGACTCACTCTGTACAACTGGACAATTATCTGAGGAGAAAAAATTGCAGGACTATGGGAAAAAGGAAGGGACTAGGTGAGTTGCTCTTGCAGAGAGCTGCCACGGACACAACAGGCGGAATGTCCTCTTCCTGTGCTGTAACAATTCTATGATTCATATTACAGGTACGTACAATTCACAACCATATAATATCTCCTAACTATACAGTTACCTTCACCATAGCTCAATCAGTTCTAAAAAAGGGGTCAAAAAAGACTCATTCCTGAAGGATGAATGGCGAAAGAGCAAAGAGGAGGAGAGGATTGGTCTGTCCTGAGCAGTTGTCAATCAAATCAAGAGCGACAACTGCCAACTACCAAAATGAATCAGCAAAGATTATTTTCTCTGGTCGAGTAGTCAGTGACAAGAAGTCATCAATTAAAAGAGTGAGGAGTAAATTAGGAGAAATGTCTTTATGTAGCGAGTTTTAGAGCATGGGAGATAGTTCAAACAGACACCATTGCATTTTTAAGGTTTAGAGGTAAATAAACATTTTGAGTACAGGAAGATCTAGCGGAAGGTCTGTAGAGAGACTGCTGGACAATAGGTTTAGTTTTGCATTGCTCTTGGAAAGAGTTGGAATCAATAGGCTAAATGACCTTCAACTTGCTGTAAACATCTGTAGGAATATAGTAACATGGAAACAGAAGTTGGCCATTCAGTACCTTGAGCTCATTTCACCATTTAATTAGATCATGGCTGATTGAACCTCAGCCCCGTTTACCCACCATTGCTCCTTACCCTTTTGATATCCTTATCTAACAAAAAAATATTGATCTCAATCTTGAAGATTTCAGTTAACCCAGCATCCATAGACTCTTGGGCAAGAAAGTTCCTGATTTTTTATAACAACTTATATAGCTCCTTTAATGTAATAAAACGTCCGAAGGCGCTTCATAGCAGCATTACAAAACAAAATATGACACTGAGCCACATAAGGAGATAATAGGTCAATGATCAAAAGCTTGGGCAAAGTAGCAGGTTTTAAAAATTGTCTTAAAGGAGCAAACAGGTAGAGAAATGAGGATGTGTAGGGAGGGCATTTCAGTGCTTGAGGCCTAGGCAATGGAAGGTGTGGCCACCAATGGTGGAGTGATCAATATCAGAGATACAAAAGAGGCTGGACAGAGAGGAGCACAGATATCTTAGAGGTTGTGGTGCTGGAGGAGATTCAGAGATGGGAGAGGTGAGGCCATGGAGGGATTTGAAAACAATGATGAGAATTTTGAAATCAAGACGTTGCTTGAATGGGTGCCAATGTAGTTCAGTGAGCATGGGGTGATGGGTGAATGGGACTTGGTGCGAATTAAGAAATGGGCAACAGAGTTTTGGATAACCTCAGGTTTACAGAGGGTAGATGTGGGAGACCAGCCAAGATTGCATTGGAATAGTCAAATCTAGAGGTAATGAAGGCATGAATGAGGTTTTCAGCAGCAGATCAGCTGAAAAAGGAGAGAAGTCAGGCGAAGTTACGGCGGTCTTAGTGATGACACAAATATATCGTTCGAAGCTCATCTCAGGGTCAAAATATGTCAATTGCGAACTGACTGGTTTAAACTCGGTCTGTTGCCAGGGAAAGTGATGGAGTTGGTAGCTATTGTTATGAACGCTGGACTTTGTAACATGATTATGTTTTTAAAATTATGATTTTTAAAAGTTTAAGATAGAGTCTGCAAGGTCAGGTGACCTCACATCAAATCTGCTAAAGGTCAAGACAGATCAAAGACTATTCTGAAAGAAAACAGACTGCGGGGGTAACACCTGATGAAGAATGGCTTTCACCCTCCCAGTCTTTCGGGCCATAAACATGGGGGTCAGTAATGCTGAAGATGCAAATGTATCAAGCAGCTGTTAACACCTGAGAACAATAGAAGGCCCTGGTGGCTCTGTGAAACCAGAGTTTTGGACATTGCATATTCGAAAAGGACAGTAAGCTATTGACTTTTGAGTCCAGATAAATTTAACAGATTTCCTGAAGGCTGACAGGTTGGAAGAGAAGAAACCAGCGGTTCTGGCCTCAAGGCGGGCTTTAAGAAGGGAACCCAGTGATTGCGCCTCAGAACAGACAATAAGGAAAACAACCAGCAGTTGCAACCTCAAGAGAGAGAGAGGGGCACATCTGCTCTCAGAAGCCTAATACAGCCTAACTCCTGGCCTGCGTATTGCAGACCAATTTGGTGCGGGAGCCTAGAGCACGTGTGAGACCCCTGATTTGTATATGTCAGGGACCTAATGCCCTTTTTAGGTGGTAATCAATGATGCTTGTAAAATGGATTGGATATTTTCAGGCGGCTTTGGGGTACAGGATGTTGGTCCCTGAAGTTGGGTCTCATTGTGCCTATTGAGGCCCATAAAATAGGCTTAATCAAATCCAATTTCAACTCAAATTTTTAAAAGCATTAGCTGATTTCCCAAGGAATTACTCAAAGACAAATTTCAAACCCTGGATCAATGAAGAGTGCAGGAGGGCATGCCAGGAGCAGCACCAGGCATTACTAAGAATGAGGTGTCAGCCTGGTGAAGCTACAACACAGGACTACTTGCATGACAAACAGCTGAAACAGCATGCAATAGACAGGGCTAAGTGATGCCATAACCAACTGATCAGATCTAAGCTCTGCAGTCTTGCCAGATCCAGTCATGAATGGTGATGGACAATGAAACAACTAACAGGAGGAGGAGGCTCCACAAGTTTCCCCATCCTCAACCATGGGGGATCCTAACACATACGAACATACGCAATGGGAGCAGGAATAGGCCACTCAGCCCCTTGAGCCTGCTCCACCATTCAATAAGATCACGGCTGATCTGTTTGTAACCTCAACTCCACATTCCTACCTACCCTCGATAACCTTTCACCCTCTTGCTTATTATGAATCTATCTACCTCTGCCTTAAAAATATTTATAAAGACTCTGCTTCCGCTGCCTTTTCAGGAAGAGAGTTCCAAAGACTCAGGACCCTCTGAGAGAAAATAATGTCTCCTTATCTCTACCTTAAATGGGCAACATCTTATTCTTATATAATGACCCCTAGTTCTAGATTCTTCCACAAGGAGAAACGTCCTTTCCAAATCCACCCTTTCAAGACCCCTCAGGATCTTATATGCTTCAAGTCACCTCTTACTCTTCTAAATTCCAGCAGATACAAGCCCAACCTTTCCTCATAAGCCAATCCACCCATTCCAGATATTAGTCTAGTAAACCTTCTCTGTACTGCCTCCAACACATTTACATCCTCCCTTAAATAAGGAGACCAATACTGTCCACAATACTCCAGATGTGGTCTCACCAATGCCCTGTATAAATGAAGCATTACCTCCCTACTTTTGTATTCAATTCCCCTCACAATAAATGATGACATTCTATTAGCTTTCCTAATTATTTGCTAAACCTGCATACTAACCTTTTACAATTCATGCACTAGGACACCCAGAACGCTCTGCATCTCAGAGCTCTGCAATCTCTCACCATCTAAATAATATGCTTCTTTTTTATTCTTCCTGCCATAATTTCACATTTTCCCACATTGTACTCCATTGGCCAGATTATTGCCCACACACTTAACCTGTCTATATCCCTTTGTAACCTGCTTATGTCCTCCTCACAACTTACTTTCCTACCTATCTTTGTGTCATCAGCAAATTTAGTAACCATACCTTCAGTCCCTTCATCCAAGTCATTTATAGAAATTGTAAAAAGTCGAGGCCTCAACATTGATCCCTGTGGCACACCACTTGTTACATCTTTCCAACCAGAAAAGGACCCATTTATGCCTACTCTCTATTTACTGTTAGCAAGTCAATCTTCTATCCATGCCAATATGTTACCCCCTAGACCATGAGCTTTTATTTTCCGCAATAAACTTTGATGCGGCACATTATCCAAATGCCTTCTGGAAACCTAAGTACAGTACATCCGCCAGTTTATCCCCTTTATCCACCGAACATGTTACTTCTTGAAAGAACTCCAAATAAATTGATTTTGCTTTCAAAAAACCATTTTGCCTCTGCCTGATTACCTTGAATGTTTCTAAGTACCTTGCTATAACGTCTTTAATAATAGCTTCTAACATTTTCCCTATGACCATCGTTAAAACTGTAGTTTCCTGATTTCTGTTTCCCTCCCTTTTTGAATAAAGGGGTTACATTTAAAGGCCTGCTCAATTAACAAAAAAAAACCCGACCTAAACCCAATGGAATCACATGGGACCCAAGCCCGACCCGGCCCAAGTCCCTCCATTTTCCCCCTGAGCCCCACACAACCCCAGCCCGACCCCGACCCGACCACCAAAATGTTCCCTTTACTTATCTTCCAACTCCCAATCTGCTGGAAGCTGCAGCATGAGCGTGATGTCGTCATAGAAACACTCACACGTTCACGGCGCAGACTCAGTTTTCCTGCTTGATGTCCCGGACCCACAGCTCAGGTAAATTTTTAACTTTTAACACTTACCTTGCTGTGTGTGTCCGACCTGGACCTGACCTGACCTGGACCCGGCCCGACTCAGACCCGGCCTGACCTCACCCGAGCCCGAAGACCAGACCCGGAAGAGTGGCCTGACCCGACACATGTCGTCGGGTCCCGTCGGGTTCAGGTCAGGTAGCAGGCCTTTAGCTCCATTCGCTATTTTCCAATCTAATGGAACCTTCTTGTATCTAGGGAATTTTGAAAAATTAAAACTAACGCATCAACTATCTCACTAGCCACTTCTTTTAACACCCTAGGATGAAGTCCATCAGGACCCAGGGACTTGTCAGCCCACAGTTCTAACATTTTCTTGAGTACCACTTCCCTGGTGATTGTAATTTTCTTGAGTTCCTCCCTCCCTTCCATATCCTGATTTACAGCTATTTCTGGAATGTTACTTGTATCCTCTATAGTGAACACCAATGCAAAATACCTGTTCAATTCATCTGCCATCTCCTTACATTCCATTACTAATTCCCCAGACTCACTTTCTATAGGACAAATGCTCATTTTGTTAACTCTTTTCTTTTTAAAATATCTATAGAAAGTTTACTGGCTATCTTTCTCTCATACTCTAATTTTTCCATCCATATTCATCTTTTAGTCAGTCACTCTTTGCTGTTTTTTATATTCTGTCCAATCTTCTGACCTGCCACCCTTTGCACAATTGTATGTTTTTTCTTTAAGTTTGATAGTATCTTTGACTTTTTTAGTTAGCTGCAGATGGTACACCCTTCCCCTGGAATTTTTCTTTCTCGTTGGAATTTATCTATTCTGTGTATTGTGAAATATTCCTTTAAATGTCTGCCACTGCATCTCTATTGACAAGAAAGAGAATCTAACCATTTCCCCTCGAAATTCAATGGCATCAAAATCGCTGAATGCCCCACCATCGGCTTCCTGTGGGGTTACCAGGACTAGAAACTTAACTGGACCAGCATATAAATACCGTGGCTAAAAGCGCAGGTCAGAGCCTGGAATTCTCCAGTGAGTTACTCACTTTCTGACTCAGTAAAGCTTTTCCACCATCTGCAAGACACAAGTGAGGAGTGTGATGAAATACTCTCCACTTGCCCAGATGAGTGAAACTCCAAGAACACTCAAGAAACCTGACACCATCCAGGATAAAGCAGCCCACTTGATCGGCACCCCATCCACCACTTTAAACATTCACTCCTTACACCACTGATGCACAGTGGCAGTACTGTGTCCCATCTACAAGATGCACTGCAGCAATTCCCCAAGCCTCCTTCGACATCATCTTCCAAACCCATGGGGGCTGGATTTTACTGTAGGCTGACAGGACTTCGCCACCAAAGTAAAAGTCGGTACCCCGTGCCCGACTGCCATGGCACCCTCCCGGCACGCGGAAAGGCCGACAGTTATCATTGAACACACCCCAGCATACCCGCTTGCCACGGGTAAAATACCCACGGAGGTGGGCAAGGGCCCTTAAGGTGCCATTAAGTGGTCACTTAAGGGCCTTGATTGACCTCGGGTGGCTGGGCCTCTCCCCACCAACCGCCGTAAAGTTGGCCGGAGGCAGAAGCGGGGCAGGAAGGCCTGCCGGAGCCTCCTGCTCACTTTTATGCCGCCCCACGCCACCATCCAACCCGCTGGGGCAGCGTAAAATTTAGCCGGTGATCTCAACCACAAGGGCAGCAAACGCGTGTAACACACGCATGTAAGTTCCCCTCCAAGCTATACACCATCCTAACTTGGCCCTACATTGCCATTTCTTCACTGTTGCTTGATCAAAATGGTGGAACTCCCTCCCTAACAGCACTGTGGGTGTACCTACACACCACATGGCCTGCAGTGGTCCAAGAAGGCAACTCACCATCACCTTCTCAAGGGCCAATGCAGATGTGCAACAAATTCTGGCCATGCCACTGATGTTCCTACACCATGAACAAATAAAAAAAAGCCAGCTTTCTCAGAGTCCTAAACAAAAACGTCACAATACATCATACTTACCAAGAAATGCCAGATTCAGCACGTATAACATTGTTGGACTTGAAGTGATATGAATGCAGAAATCCTGGATTATATAGAAATGAGTTGCACATGTGATCAGATAACTGATTAGTTTGAAAAATGAAAAATTATAGTTCTAAGAAATATTTAATTACTATTACAGCTCTGTGGTCCAAAATAATTTAGATTCATCCATTACTAATGTACTTTCAAAAGAATAAGATGAAGAATGAAAACAAGAGCTTGGAAGATTTTCAACATGTTTATGATGTTGCTGTAGAGTTGCTCAAATTACCACGTACGCATTTTAAATAGAAAATGCTGGTGTCTAGTTTAGTTTAGTTTAGAGATACAGCACTGAAACAGGCCCTTCGGCCCACCGAGTCTATGCCGACCATCAACCACCCATTTATACTAATCCCACACTAATTCCATATTCCTACCACATCCCCACCTGTCCCTATATTTCCCTACCACCTACCTATACTAGGGGCAATGTATAATGGCCAATTTACCTACCAACCTGCAAGTCTTTTGGCAGGAAACCGGAGCACCCGGAGAAAACCTACGCAGACACAGGGAGAACTTGCAAACTCCACACAGGCAGTACCCAGAATTGAACCCGGATCACTGGAGCTGTGAGGCTGCGGTGCGTGCCACAGCGCCACTGTGCCGTCTGCTGAAGCTTTACCCTATTATGAGCCTTGACTCAGTGGCAGCACTATAATCTCTGAGTCAGAATATCATGGGATCATGTCTGACTTCAGAGACTTCAGTACATAATCTGGGCTGGCACTCCCGTGCAGTATTGAGGGAATGCTGAACTGTTTGAGGTGCTGTTTCTCAGTGAAACATTAAACAAAGGCCCGCTCTGCCTTCTCAGGTGGATATAAAAGATCCCATACACTATTTGAAGAAGAGCAGCAGAGTCCTCCTGCTGTCATGCGCCACAGTCATGCCTCAACCAATACCTAAAATAGATAGTCTTGTCATTTATTTCATTGCTGTTTATGGGACTTTGTGCACAAATTGGCTGCTGTGTTTCCAATGTTATAACAGTGACTACACTTCAAAAGCACTGCATGTAAAGTGCTTGAGGATATCCTGAGTTTGGGAAATCAATGGGAATAACATTCTGAAGAGATATCAGACAGGCTGATGATTCTCTATCACCTGTTTTACCCTGTCATATAAAGTCAATATTATTCCCATTGAGTCTGCATTGGGTGGAAAGCAATCAGATTTTGTATGTCTGGATTTTGGGTACTTCCCCAAAATCCATATATATAACTTTCATTGCATTCCCTTTATTAATTTCCTTACAAGAATTAAGTAGCCAAACCTGTTCTTGTTGAGTCCTAGCTGTTCTAAGTGTTCACTAATTTCATCCCATATAATGGGATATGCAACCTTACCCACAGCTAAGGAAAGACTAATTAGCTTGAATTTTTATTTTTGAAAAGGAGCTGCATACTCAATAGGTTTTAAAAATTAGTTTATCTTGCAAACTAGGTAGCTAAATATTTACCCTATCATTCAGGTAAGGACTTAGTGGGGTGAATGGTATACTATCAAGCCATATGGATCAGGAAAGCCACAAGTTCAATCCCTGGTTTGTGCTTTAGTAGCAAATCTCAGCATGGACAGGGCTGGAGACTTTATATTCAGCCCTAAATATCAAGTTAAAGAGGATTTAAAAAAAGACAATAGGGGATCTAGCTTCAGAGTTCATTACAGTCTTGGTCCATAGATGGACAAAAGAGCTGAATTGCAGAAGTGAGCTGAGAGTGCCTGCCCTTGGCAATAAGGCACCATTGCCACAAGTGTGGCATCAAGGAGCCCAAGCAAAAGTGAAGTCAATGGGAATCAGGGGAAAACGCTTCGATGTTTCATCATGTGACCTCTCACCTCCAATCACCCAGTCCAGCCAAACTGCCCTTTTCACACGTTGCCCATATTTTTATGCTTAATTAATGGAAGTATTCAGAGAAAATGAAAAACTATTTTTAATGCCCTATAAATTTTTTCCAGGGTTGATCACCACAGTGTTGATTAATCTTTATCGTATGAGACTGGGTCGACTAGGCCTATATTCACTAGAGTTTAGAAGAATGAGAGAGAATCGCATAAAAACCTATAAAATTCAGACAGGATTAGACAGGTTAAATGCAGGGAGGATGTTCCCGATGGCTGGGGAATCCAGAACCGGGGGTCACAGTCTCAGGATACAGGGTATGCCATTTAGATCCGAGATGAGGAGAAATTTCTTCACTCAGAGGGTGGTGAACCTGTGGAATTCTCTACCGCAGAAGGCAGTGGAGGCCAAGTCGTTAAATATATTCAAGAAAGAGATAGATATATTTCTTAATGCCAAAGAGATCAAGGGATATGGGAGAAAGCGGGAACAGGATACCGAATTAGACGATCAGCCATGATCTTTTTTAATGGCAGAACAGGCCCGAAGGGCTGAATGGCCTACTCCTGCTCCTATTTTCTATGTTTCTATGTTTAATTCCTGGAGGATCCAGGATGATTGTGGAGGGTTGGTAGCCCTACCTGGCCTCAATTTGATTGAAAATGTTCCTTCCATAGATAGAATTCACTTCTGAGCTAACAAAGTTTGCAGTGGTCATGATCCAATTGGCGGTAACAATGGTGCCATGTGTGATAGAACGGACCAGGCTTTGACTGAAATCTGTATTGCAGAGAAGTCTGAAGAAGAACATGGGCGGCAGCAGTTTGTGCTAAACACCATGGTATTGTGTCAGTGCTGAGACTTCAATAAGAGCAGAAACATTTTAGGGACAGCTGTTTTTATTATTTTTCTCCTCCCTTCCAAAACAGGAATTGAAGAAAGCAGAAGATGAGAAAAGAATCAGCTATTTATATTGCTGGTCCAAAAACCTAATACCTCCCTATCATTCACTCCCTCAAAATTTTTATTTATTTCATCCTTGGATTTTTTTCCACACTATTCGAGGCCAAATGGCCTATGCCTGTTCCCAATTTCTTATGTTCTTATAGGCAGTTTTATTTCCGTTTCCACTTCCAAATCATTTCTCTACACTATGAACAGCATACTGATCCTTGCACTATCCCACTAGAGACAGCTTTATCGTGTCAACACAGTTCCAATCACAACCACCTTTTTGTTGGTTTAGCAAATTCTTAATTGACCTCAGAAGTCTGATTCCTATTTTGTGCTTTCCTACCTTGTGATCAAATTGCCTGTGTAGCATTATTAAAAATGAAATATTTCACACTCATAAATTTTCTTCAAAGAACTCCAGTAATTGTGTCAGGCAAAATGTCAGCATAAATCAACGCTGACTGCCTCTTATCATAACATATCAACCTAGTTATTTCATTATGCCTTCTTTCAGGACTCATTCCACTACTCCTGGTGTCTTGGAGCAGCTGGATGGTTTGCTTTGGAGGTGTTTAGGGTTAATCTTGTGGGTTAGGGTCTGTGTTGACATTAGGGTTAAAGTTACAATTCGGATTACGGTGAATTTTGGGATTGTTCCTTGTTATCTTTACCTTATTTTCTATTTTAGCTCTCCCAGCTAGATCTTCCTTCGCTGATTTTTACATTAGTTTTAGTTGACTGTGATACCCATACTTTCAGAGAATGCACAGGTAATGCTGAGGTCACATCCACCAGTGTCCTCAGTTCCCAATGACCCTACTGGAGTTTGCAGGGCCATTGGGCAGTGGCACCATTTGCATTGTGCTGATTGGTGCCTCTGTTACAATGGACACATCTTACCTGCCTCACCGTACTATAAACTCTGGCACCTGGCTGCCATCAAGTGGAGGACCCATCTGCCACCTCTGAGATTCTAGGCACTCCTGTGGTAAGGGGCCAATTCACATCATTGGGGATCCGGGTGCTTCCAGTCTAGGCTGCCCTCACCTGTGTTCTGGCGCCCCATTGTTCACTTCTGTCCTTCTGGTGTTTGATGTGCCTCATTTAACTTGGTCTACCTGCATCCAATTATATATTGTATTCATTATGATCCAGGGTGGTAGAAGGTTGCAGTGGGAAGGCACTTCCACCACTATTGTCCTTCTACATAAGTAGCCTGGTAAGTAGGAGCACCAGGACTCCACTCCTTACAATGTCAAGTGGAATTCCCCACACTAAGTTTGGACCCTAACACATTTGTGTCTAGTGTTTTTTCCGAGGTAATAAATGGAGTTAAATAATAATAAAATAATACTTTAAGCAATACTTTTATAATGAATAAATTTTTAAAAATGAAAAAAAAACACCATTGTTTTATGCCCTATGATGTTTCTCCCACTGTGTTCACAGGATCATCATGAAAAAAAGAAATAAAGACTTGGGACATCCCAAAACAGTTTACAGCCAATGAAATACCTTTTTGATGTGTAGTCACTGTTGTAATGTAGGAAACACAGCAGCTAATTTGCACACAGCAAGCTATCTCAAAGAGCAATGTGATAATGAGTAGATAATCTGCTATAGTGATGTTGATTGATGGATAAATATTGGCCAAGGCACTGGGGATAACATCCCTGCTCGTCTTCAAAATCATGTCATAGGATCTTTTATGTCCATCTGGTAGAGCAGATAGGGCCTTGGTTTAGTATCTTATCTGAAAGCATCTTCAACAGTGCAGCATTCCTTCAGTATCCCCTACTGGAGCATCAGCCTACATTTTTATGCTCAAGTCTCTGGAATAGATCCTGACACCACAGGTGAGTGTGCTACCAACTGAGCCATAGCTGAAACTTAAATTACTATGATTCCAGGACAATCCTGGAGGATTGGCAATCCTAGACTCCAGAAGGCTTCGTGACCTACACCTAGAAAGAAAAGACATTTATCTTGCGCCTTTCACAAACTCAAGATGAAGTACTTTTAAAGTATTGCCACTTTTGTAATGTACTATTCCTATGTTTCTAATTTTACCATATCTGATAATTACATTTAAGTCAGTTTATGATCATTTCAGACATGCCAACTCTCGCACATTTATCACAAGAGATGAGATTTCTATATAAAATTAAGCTATTCCCGCAATCTTGCAAGAGGGCTCTGAAATCTTTAGATTTTTTTTAAACCATGTTTATTTTGGGGTAAGATTGAAGTGAACATGATGTTTATGTCCTTGATGTGTGTCATTGCCCAAGCGGCAGTGCTAAAAGGTCAGAGGTAAGGCTGGCGATGGAGATGGGAAGAATTTATTTGGTGGTAAAACCTGCAGTTGCAGTGAATCAGCTCTGCTCTTGGGAATTCCCTCTCTCTACATCTCTTTCCAGTTTAAAAAACTATCTCTTCGGCCAAGTTTTCCAGTTCATTCCCTTGATTTGCGCTCATTTTCTAATCACTATCTGTAAAGCATCTTAGGATCTTTTTTTATCTTAAAGCTGCTATAGAAATTTAAGTTGTTGTTATTGCCTGTCCCAGGATAAACACAGTCCACGGTTTATTAAGGACTGAGTACAATAAAAGTCAGAGTTCACTAGACTTTGTATCATAGTTATAGCCTCCCACGTGTGTGTAACTTAGACCCCTTGAAACAAGGTTTAAAGCTTGCACAGCCACAATATCAATATTCAGTCCTTAAGAACACTGTGTGGTGTTGCATGGAGCCACACAGGTCAGGAATCTCCCATGTTCTTTTTAAAAAATTATTCATTCATTCAAGGGATGTGGACCTCACTGGGCTAGGCCAGGCATTTATTGCGCATCCCTAATAGCCCTTGAGAAGTTGATGGTGAGCTGCCTTCTTGAATCGCTGGAGTCCATGTGGGGTAAGTACACCCACAGTGCTGTTAGGAAGGGAGTTCCAGGATTTTGATCCAGTGACAGTGAAGGAACAGCGATATCGTTCCAAGTCAGGATGGGGTGTGGCTAGGAGGGGAACATGCAGGTGGTGGTGTTCCCATGCATTTGCTGCCCTGGTCCTTCTAGGTGGTAGAGGGCGCCCGTTTGGAAGTTGCTGTCTAAGGAGCCTTGATGCATTGCTGCAGTGCATCTTGTAGATGGTACACACTGCTGCCATTGTGTGTCGTTGGTGGAGGGAGTGAATGTTTGTAGATGGGGTGCCAATCAAGTGGGCTGCTTTGTTCTGGATGGTGTCAAGCTTCTTGAGTGTTGTTGGAGCTGCACCCATTCAGGCAAGTGGAGAGTATTCCATCACACTCCTGACTTGTGCCTTGTAGATGTGGACAGGATTTGGGAAGTCAGGAGATGAATTACTCCCCGCAAAATTCCTAGCCCCTGACTTGCTCTTGTAGCCACGGTATTTATATGGCTACTCCAGTTCAGTTTCTGGTCAAAGGTAACCCGCAGGATGTTAATAGTGGGGGATGCAGTGATCGTAATGCCATTGAATGTCAAGAGGAGATGGTTAGATTCTCTATTGTTGGAGATGGTCATTGCCTGGCACTTGTGTGGTGCAAATGTTACTTGCCACTTATCAGCCCAAGCCTTGATATTGTCCAAGTCTTGCTCCAGTTCTACACGAACTGCTTCAACATCTGAGGAGTCGCGAATGGTGCTGAACCCCATTGTGCAATCATCAGCGAACATCCCCACTTCTGACCTTATGATTGAAGGAAGGTCATTGATAAAGCAGCTGAAGATGGTTGGGCCTAGGACACTACCCTGAGGAACTCCTGCAGTGATGTCCTGGAGCTCAGATGATTGACTTCCAAGAACCACAACCATCTTCCTTTGTGCTAGGTATGACTCCAGCCAGCAGAGAGTTTTCCCCTTGATCCCTATTTACTCCAGTTTTGCTAGGGCTCCTTGATGCTAGACTTGGTCAAATGCTGCCTTGATGTCAAGGGCTGTCACACACACCTCACTTCCAGAGTTCAGTTCTTTTGTCCATGTTTGAACCAAGGCTGTAATGAGGTCAGGAACTGAGTGGCCCTGGCAGAATCCAAACTGAGCATCAGTGAGCAGGTTATTGCTAAGCAAGTGCCGCTTGATAGCACTGTCGATGACACTTTACTGATGATTGAGAGTTGAGTGATGGAGCGGTAATTGGCCGGGTTGGACTCGTCCTGCTTTTTGCGTACAGGACATACCTGGGCAATTTTCCACATGGCGAGGTAGATACCAGTGTTGTAGCTGTACTGGAACAGCTTGGCTAGGGGCGTGGCAAGTTCTGGAGCACAGGTCTTCAGTACTATTTCCAGAATGTTGTCAGGGTCCATAGCCTTTGCAGTGTACAGTGCCTTCAGTCGTTTCTTGCTATCACGCAGGGTGAATCGAATTGGCTGAACACTGGCATCTGTGATGCTGGGGATTTCAGGAAGAGGCCGAGATGGATCATCAACTCGGCACTTCTGGCTGAAGATTTTTGCAGATGCTTCTGCCTTACCTTTTGCACTGATGTGCTGGGCTCCCCCATCATTGTGGATGGGGATATTTGTGGAGC
This sequence comes from Heterodontus francisci, assembly GCF_036365525.1. Lineage (NCBI taxonomy): Eukaryota > Metazoa > Chordata > Chondrichthyes > Heterodontiformes > Heterodontidae > Heterodontus > Heterodontus francisci. The sequence goes on from NC_090375.1 coordinate 54,603,295, forward strand.
CATCTCCTCCAGTTAGTTGTTTAATTTTCCACCATCATTCACGACTGGATCTGACAGGACTGCAGAGCTTAGATCTGATCCTTTGGTTTTTGGGATTGCTTAGCTCTGTCCATCGCATGCTGTTTATGCTGTTAGGCACACAAGTAGTCCTGGATTGTAGCTTCAACAGGTTAACACCTCATTTTGAGGTATGCCTGGTGCTGCTCCTGGCATGCCCTCCTACACTCTTCATTCACTGTTCTGTGCTAGGTCTATCCCAGCTGAGCCTACACTAGGATTCATGTACCTGGCCTTAGTTGCCTCCCTGTGCTCGTGAACAGCATTTTAAAAAATCGGTCAAGGGTGTTGCCCTTCAGCTGGAGATTCTAGTGGATATCTTCCACCCCAATGTTGCAAGCGTGTACCAGGGTAGAGTGTCCAAGGCTCATTAAACCTTCAAGACAGGTGCAAATGAAAGTTACATTGAGTTATATAGAATCCACGGCACAGAAACAGGCCATTCAGTCCAACCAGTCTATGCACCATTTATGCTTCACATAAGCCTCAATCCAGTTTATTTCATCTTAGTGTAGCTTCAAGGAGCCCTGGTAAAATTGAAATCAATGGGAATCGGGAAAACTCTCCACTGGTTGGTGTCATATCCAGCACAAAGGTAGATGGTTGTGAATGTTGGTGACCAATCATCTTAGCCCCAGGACATCACTGCAGGAGTTCCTCAGGGTATTGTCCTAGGCCCAACCATCTTCAGCTGCTTCATCAATGACCTTCCCTACATCATAAGGTCAGAAGTGGAGATTTTCTCTGATGATTGCACAGTGTTCAGTACTATTCATGACTCCTCAGATACTGAAGCAGTCCGTCTCCGCACACACCAAGACCTGGACAACATCCGGGCTTGGGCTGATAAGTGGCAAACAACATTTGCACCACATAAATGCCAGGCAATGACCACCTACAACAATAGAGAATCTAAACATCACCCCTTGACATTTAACGGCATTACCATTGCTGAATGCCCCACCATCAACACCCTAGGGATTACCATTGACCAGAAACTGAACTGATCAGCTACAAGAGCAGGTCAGAGGCTGGAAATTCTGCAGTGAGTAACTCATCCCTTGACTTCCCAAAGCCTGTCCACCATCTACAAGGCACAAGCCATGACTGTGATGGAATACTCTACACTTGCCTAGATGAATACAATTCCAACCAACCTCAAAAATTTCAACACCATCCAGGACAAAGCAGCCCACATGATCAGGACCCACATTCACACCCTCCATCAGCAGCGCACAGTGGCAGCAGTGCATACCATCTACAAGATGCACTGCAGCATTTCACCAAGCCTCCTTCGACAGCACCTTCCAAACCTGCGATCTCTAGAGGGATAAGAGCAGCAGAAGCAATGGAATACCATCACCTGCAAGGTCCCCTCCAAGCCACACATCATTCTGACTTGGAACTATATTGCCGCTCCTTCACTGTTGTTGGGTCAAAAATCTGGAACTCCCTTCCAAACAGCACTGTGAGTGTACCTGCACTAGATGGACTGCAGCGGTTCAAGAAAGCAGCTCACCACCACCTTCTCAAGGGCAATTAGGGGTGGGCAACAAATGCTGGCCTTGCCAGCGATGCTCACATCCCAGAAACAGATAAAAAAAACTCTTTCAGCATGTCCTTCTATTCCTTTTGCATCTAAAATTATGATAATGATCTTGAATGCACTTCCTGAAAGGGTGGTAGAACTAGATGTAATACTAACCTTCAAAACGGAATTGTAGAAATACTTGAATGGAAAAAAAATTACAGGGCTACAGGGGAAGGAATAGCGGAGTGCGACTAATTGGAAAGCTCTACCAAGGAGCTGGCACAGGTACAATCTGCCCATTGGTCTCCTACTCAGCAAAATCATTCCACTGCAGTGGGAGTAGGGTGGCCACTAATGGAACACAAGAATACCAGACACTCCTCTGCCAACCTCATGCACACATGCAAAAAGGATTATATTAAGGCCAGGCCAATATAGATTAAAATGGGCATTGCAATTGCATGTCAGCCTGGGGGACGTGAATATATTGTACTTGCAGGCTGGGTGTCAAATTTGCAACAAATTAAAGCTACATTCCCTGTGTCTGCAAATCCCTTAATTTGCATCTATAATGTCTAATTTTATTAATATATATTGTCCATGCCCAGTAAAAACTTATCATATTACTACTTTTAAGAGACAAACTTTATCCAATGTGGACTCTTTGAAATTGACTTCTCTTTCTTAAAGGGAACAGTGTGCTGCAAAATTACCACTGAAGGGTTGATGACCTGGCCTGTGTATTCAAAAATTGCCTCACTGTCTTGAAAGGACAAAAAAGTACATTCCAGACTAAGAGGTGTCCATTACACCCATCCTGACACCATCAAGCGACATTCCTGAATTGAATGCATTTCTTCTGAGACACAGAAGGTGTGAACTAGACACATCAGGGGGTATTTTATGTTCGCGGTGGGGGTTTTGACGTCGGGTGAAACCAACGGCGAGATCCCCGCATTGCCTTTTTTTCCCAGAAGGCTTGCTGCATTTAGTGCCAATCAGCCACTTAAGTGGACAGCGGCGAGCCTTCCAGAGGAATTATGATTCTGTTGCCAGAAGTCCCGCCCTTGGAATGTTGCCAGCCAATCAGATGCTGGCAGTTGCAGCACCACTGCGGAGATAATGGCTGCTGCTGGAAATGACCATCCTGGAGGCCGAAAATCAAAACTGGACCCAGACCTCAGGGAGGTCAGGGTGGGACGGATCTCATGGGGTGGGGTCAAGGGAGAGAGCCCTCAGAGGGACCTGCCCCTTCCTGATGCCGGGTCCCCACTGTGAAACTAAGTGCCTTTGAATGAGGGAACCACCCCCCTTCCTCCCCAGAGCTGGGAAGCAGTCTGCATGGTTTTTCATGCTGTGCTTCCCATGCGGCGACAGGGCATAGGTAATTGCGGCTGTGATGGGAAGCATCCCTTAATTGGGGGCTAGTTACCCAGTTAATCGGTGGTGGGGCAGGAGGGCCTTTAACAGGCCTTCCCGCCCTGCGCTAAATTTCGGTGGAGGCAGGTTTGGTGGCGGGAACCACCACCCCAACATCATCCCACCCGGTTTCATGTTCTCCACACCTCCAAATCCGTCGTGGGGAGAGCATAAAATTCCACCCATCATAACAGAATGATATTATAATATATTATCCAATATGTTAATGGTTGGCCTCGGATTTCACATCCTGGTCCATTGTGTGGTCACACCAGGGGAGAAGACCACGTGTCAGGTACCAGAAATGCTAATATGATAAATTGTACCTTAAAAGGTAACCCTCTGGAGAAAGAGGAGAGATCACAGTCACATCACAGAAGGTCATCCAGCCAGGGGCTGTGGAAAGATACAGCCTTAACAAAAAAGACACCCTGCCAGTAATTCTACATTTCAACTTGGTGCAGCAGAGAACTGAAAATAACTGCCACCTCCAGTCTGAAATCTTAACCACCAGAAATCAACAACACCTCAACAAGTTAAAGACTGCAAACACCCAGGCCTGCATCTTTAAAAGAGACTGTTCTACTTGGAAGATTCAACAGATTCACCATAAACCATGAATACCGACCACACCTTGAACTTTTACCCTTTACCTTCTATCCATCTTCTCTTGAGAGTGCATGTGAGAGTGAATGAATGTGTGTGTGGTGTTGCGAACATTTCGGGGAACGAATATTGTTCAATAAATAGTTAAACTTCTGTTTTAATCCTACCCAAAGTGCAGATAATGTGCAGCACTGGGACACTGGTCTTATCCATGTACCAAGGCCACACCAATCAAATATAAATTGACAGCTAGTCCACTTTGCCTGGTCTCACAGCGACGTTGTGTCCCCTGTGATATTTTACAGTACATGTAGTTGTGTTTAATACCCTTAGAAACTATTGTTTTCTACCCCATAGCGTCCCCATTCAATCAGCTATATATTTACATTCGTAGGATCAATATAATTGCAATTTTAAATAAATAACATTAATATTAAGCAATGAAGATAAACAATTTAAAGATCAATTGTGGTTCTTAGAGGCTGGCCGTTTCAAAATAAGAATACCGGATCTAAACATGAACAGTAACCACACTGTAGGACGGGGTATAAAGGAAGAAATAATGGGATCTTGTCAGAAAGATACAGCATGGGGGATTTTAATCTACATACAGACTGGAAAAATCAGATAGGCAAAGGTAGCCTAGATGAGTTCACGGAATGTTTTCAGGATAGATTCTTTGGATAGCACATTCTGGAGTCAACCAGGCTATGTTAGATCTGTTATTGTGCAATGAGATAGGATTAATTAATGATGTCATAGTGAAGGTGCCCCGAGGCAGCAGCGATCTTAATATGATTGAATTTTACATTCAGTTTGAGGGAGAGAAGAGTGGGTCCAAGACTAATATTTTAAAATTAAATAAGGGAAATTATGAGGGCATGAAAGCAGAGCTAGCTAAAGTGAACTGGCAAAGTAGGTTAAGGGATCGATCAATAGAGATGCAGTGGCAGACATTTAAGGGGATATTTTAGAATACACAGAAAAGATTCATTCCAATGAGAATAAAAAAATCCAAGGGGAGGAGCTACCATCCATGGTTAACTAAAGAAGTTAGATAGCATCAAAATTAAAGAAAAAACATATAATTGTGCAAAGATGGATGGCAGGTCAGAAGGTTGGACAGAATATAAAAAGCAGCAAAGAATGACTAAAAGATTGATAAGGAGGGAAAAATTAGAGCACGAGAAAGCCAGCTAGAAATATAAAAAACACCTAGTAAATATAGATATTTAAAATAGAAAAAAGTTAACAAAGTGAGCGTTGGTCCTATAGAAAGCCAGTCTGGGGCAATTAATAATGGAAAATAAGGAGATGGCAGACGAATTTTGCATCAGTCTTCACTACAGAGGATACAAGTGACATCCCAGAAATAGCTGTAAATCAGGAAATGGAAGGGAAGGAGGAACTCAAGAAAATTCCAATCACCAGGGATGTGGTACTAAGAAAATTATTGGAGCTGCGGTATGAAAAGTCCCTGGGTCCTGATGGACTTCATCCTAGGGTCTTAAAAGAAGTGGCTAGTGATGCGTTGTTTTTTATTTTCCAAAATTCCCTAGATTTGGGGAAGGTTCCATTAGATTGTAAAATAGTCAATGTATAGAGTATAAAAATTGGCAAGTCATGCTGCAACTGTACAGAACTTTAGTCAGGCCACACTTAGAATATTGCGTGCAATTCTGGTCACCACACTACCAGAAGGACATGGAGGCTTTGGAGAGGGTACAGAAGAGGTTTACCAGGATGTTGCCTGGTCTGGAGGGCATTAGCTATGAGGAGAAGTTGGATAAACTCGGATTGTTTTCACTGGAACGATGGAGGTGGAGGGGTGACATGATGGAGGTTTACAAAGTTATGAGCAGCATGGACAGAGTGGATAGTCAGAAGCTTTTTCCCAGGGTGGAAGAGTCAGTTACTAGGGGACATAGGTTTAAGGTGAGAGGGGCAAAGTTTAGAGGGGATGTGCGAGGCAAGTTCTTTACACAGACGGTGGTGAGTGCCTGGAACTTGCTGCCGGGGGAGGTGGTGGAAGCAGGTACGATAGCGACGCTTAAGAGGCATCTTGACAAATACATGAATAGGATGGGAATAGAGGGATATGGTCCCCAGAAGTGCAGAAGGTTTTAGTTTAGGCAGGCATCAAGATCGGCGCAGGCTTGGAGGGCTGAATGGCCTGTTCCTGTGCTGTACTGTTTTTTGTTCTTTGTAACTCCTTTATTCAAAAAGGGAGACAAAAAGCAGGAAAAACAGACGAGTTAGCTTAACCTCTGTCATAGGGAAAATGTTAGAAGCTAGTATTAAAGACGTTATAGCAGAGCACTTAGAAAAAATCAAGGTAATCAGGCAGAGTCAACATGGTTTTATGAAAGGGAAATCATATTTAACCAACTTATTAGTTATTTGAGAAAATAACATCCTTACCACATCCACCCCGTCAAGACCCCTGAGGATATCATTTGTTTCAATCAAGTCACCTTTTACTCTTCTAAGCTCCAGTGGATACAAGCCTAGGTTGTCCAACCTTTCCTCATAAGACAACCTGCCCATTCCAAGTATTAGTCTCGTAAAGATGTGGGGACAGACCAGCTGAAAACCAGACTGTCTAGTATAAAACATACGCTCAACATGTGCGGTGATATCTGGGTAACATTTTTATAAGTTTTTTTTGCGTAAAGCATTTTCATACGCAGAAATGTAGTTTTGTAAAGAGCTCTGACCTGTTAGCCACTCATGAGGTTTGTAAGCCAAACGTTGCGCGATGCTAATATCATCACCCTCTATAAAAACAAAGGTGACCGCGGTGACTGCTACAACTACTGTGGAATCTCCCTGCTCAGCATAGTGGGGAAAGTCTTTGATCGAGTCGCTTTAAACAGGCTCCAGAAGCTGGCCGAGCGCGTCTACCCTGAGGCACAGTGTGGCTTTCGTGCAGAGAGATCGACCATTGACATGCTGTTCTCCCTTCGTCAGATACAGGAGAAATGCCATGAACAACAGATTCCCCTCTACATTGCTTTCATTGATCTCACCAAAGCCTTTGACCTCGTTAGCAGACGTGGTCTCTTCAGACTACTAGAAAAGATCGGATGTCCACCAAAGCTACTAAGTATCATCACCTCATTCCATGACAATATGAAAGGCACAATTCAGCATAGCGGCACCTCATCAGACCCCTTTCCTATCCTGAGTAGCGTGAAACAGGGCTGTGTTCTTGCACTCACACTGTTTGGGATTTTCTTCTCCCTGCTGCTCTCACATGCGTTCAAGTCTTCAGAAGAAGGAATTTTCCTCCACACAAGATCGGGGGGCAGGTTGTTCAACCTTGCCCATCTAAGAGCGAAGACCAAAGTAAGGAAAGTCCTCATCAGAGAACTCCTCTTTGCTGACGATGCTGCTTTAACATCTCACACTGAAGAGTGTCTGCAGAGTCTCATCGACAGGTTTGCGGCTGCCTGCAACGAATTTGGCCTAACTATCTGCCTCAAGAAAACGAACATCATGGGACAGGACGTCAGAAATGCTCCATCCATCAATATCGGTGACCACGCTCTGGAAGTGGTTCAAGAGTTCACCTACCTAGGCTCAACTATCACCAGTAACCTGTCTCTAGATGCAGAAATTAACAAGCGCACAGGAAGGGCTTCCACTGCTATGTCCAGACTGGCCAAGAGAGTGTGGGAAAATGGCACACTGACACGGAACACAAAAGTCCGAGTGTATCAAGCCTGTGTCCTCAGTACCTTGCTCTATGGCAGCGAGGCCTGGACAACGTATGTCAGCCAAGAGCGACGTCTCAATTCATTCCATCTTCGCTGCCTCCGGAGAATATTTGGCATCAGGTGGCAGGACCGTATCTCCAACACAGAAGTCCTCGAGGCGGCCAACATCCCCAGCTTATACACACTACTGAGTCAGCGGCGCTTGAGATGGCTTGGCCATGTGAGCCGCATGGAAGATGGCAGGATCCCCAAGGACACATTGTACAGTGAGCTCGCCACTGGTATCAGACCTACTGGCCGTCCATGTCTCCGCTTTAAAGACGTCTGCAAACGCGACATGAAGTCCTGTGACATTGATCACAAGTCGTGGGAGTCAGTTGCCAGCGATCGCCAGAGCTGGCGGGCAGCCATAAAGGCGGGGTTAAAGTGTGGTGAGTCGAAGAGACTTAGCAGTTGGCAGGAAAAAGGACAGAAGCGAAAGGGGAGAGCCAACTGTGTAACAGCCCCGACAACTGTGAGAATAAGAAATACTGAAATGTTGTTTCTGCAGCTTGTGGAAAATTACCGAGAAGTCATTTCTACACAACATAATGAAATCACTGAAAAAGAGAACTGATAAGGGTATGTAAGTAAAGACCTTGAGACAGTACAGCAGTTAAAAATTGTGCTTAGGCAGAGAAAAGAGAAACAGCAAGAGTTAGAACAAAGGATGTAGTGAATAAGAAACTGCCCCACTAAGATAAAGGCTGACAGCTGCAAGTTAAAACACACAATGGAGAGCCAAATAAGGTAAAACAAAAACAAGAGTCAGGGGCTAGAAAGTTAGAGTAGGGGGAGAAGTAAACAGAGGAGGAGACTGTAGCAACCATAGGATAGGTTAGTGTCATAATATGTTATAATCAATAATGTAAAATAAAGGCGTGGACAAATGGATTTGTATTGTATAAACATGAACTGAATATGTTGGTCGGTGTGCCTGCTTGTAGGACACCCGATCTTGCAAGAACGTTAAATAAACTTACTTCTTCAGAGCTTGACTTGGTGTAAATTATTATCAAGTGGGCTACGTTTCTCACAATTGGGGGCTCGTCCGGGATCTCTTCATCATTGCCGGGACCGCGGCCGACGACAGACGAGAAGACGCGTCCCGTTAATTTAAAAACGGTCTCGTTTCTCTCGTCGGTAGCGGACCCGAGTCATCGACTGAAAACGATCCTAGGGAAGTCACTCTGAACGAGTATTTAGTGCGGCAGGTACACACGTGAAGTCAGGCAACTCCGTGCACGGACCAAGGTAAGAAAAATGACTTTTAAGTATTATCTTGGTGACTTATGGTTAACTGTAGGATAAGACCTTCTAAGTACTAATTGTAAAGTCCTTGAGGAGTGAATTTTACAGTCCTGCAGTATAAGACCCTTCAGCTAGGAGGTGAGTACTGTATGGTATAAGACCCTTCAGTTAGGAGGTGAGTACCGTAAGGTATAAGACCCTTCAGCTAGGAGGTGAATACCGTAGGGTACAAGACCCTTCAGTTAGGAGGTGAATACTGTAGACCATGGGAAATAAATCGTATAAAAAGGAAGACGATGGGAGACAAGGAAAGTCTGCCGGCAACATCCCTCCAGAAAGTCCATTGGGACGGATGTTGGAGTATTGGGATTTAGAGTCAAAAACCAAGGAGAAAAAGACCCAAATATGATCTAAGGACAGCAAGAAGGACCACCCCTAAACCCGACGATAACGACGACGATAGAGACAGAGAGTCTCCTCAGACAATGATGCCCTTGAGAGAGGTACCAATAGGAAATAATGAAATTGGATTTGTTAGTGCACCATTAACGTCAGGAGAGGTAAGAGTGTTTAAAAAGGAAATGAAAGTCCTCGTAGAAGACCCCTGAAAATTTGGGAAAGGGAAAACCCTCCCGGGGTAGGGGGAAACGAACCAGCCGAACAAAAATACCCTAATCAAGACCCGCAGTGGCAGAACAATAACGTCGGCCATAGGGGCCAGATGAAAGACCTTAGAAATCTGATAGTAAAAGGCATTAGGGAATCTGTCCTGAAATCACAAAATTTGAATAAGGCCTTCGAAGTAAAACAGGAAAAGGATGAGACTCCCTCAAATTTCTTACAGAGATTACGGGACACAATGAGGAAATATTCAGGTTTAGATCCAGAAGACCCGGTTGCCCAAGGACTCCTTCGAGTCCATTTTGTAACAAAATCATGGCCAGACATCCAAAAGAAAATTCAAAAGATAGATGGATGGAGTGAAAAACAATTGGACGAACTGCTCAGAGAAGCGCAGAAAGTTTTCGTTAATAGAGATGAAGCCAGAGAAAAACAGTGAAGCTTAAATGAGATGGTAATTGTACAAGTGTTCCACACTTTTATGTTGTAAACAAGTAGTTGAAGCCCCTGCAAAACTTATGCCTTTACAGAGTTACCGCAGGCCCCTCTTATGGCACAAGCAGGCGACGTATTGAGTGCGACCCCTCTGGGTGTTGAAGGCTGTTTCCAGACAAATAGAGACCATTAAAGGCACCTAGGTGGGATCAAGGGATTGATTTTTTAAAATGTTTTGAAGAATCAAAGGGGGGACTGTGAGAACAGAATTTAGATTTTAGAATTTTTAAGAACAGAATTACATGGGAACATTTAAGATGAAACAATTAATCAGTCATGTATTGCTAACAAGCTAGCTTCAGTGCTGCAGGGAGGGACAGCTTATCAGAAATGACTTCATAACTTCAGGGCTGCAGAGGCAACTTGGCCTTGCAGCTGGTACAGCGAGAGAGAGAGAGAGAGACATTGTACTTCAACAGCACTCTTCTTATCACCCAGACATGACAATCCTAGGGGAAAGTTAGAATGAAAAACATACCGACCAGGCTAATACACGCCCCCTTGTTAGAGGGTGGCTCAGCCTACCCTTCTGATTCAGCAGTTGCTGAGTTTTTTATATTTGCTTTTATATTATACTGTTTAAATGTTATTTGAGTAAATAGATCCACATAATCCTAGTGAATATATATATAATCATATATAAGTTGATCAGTAGAGAGAAGGTTATCATCGAATGATAAAAGGGGGGAATGTGGAAGTGAGCAGAAAGGCATGGCACTGGTACTTGAAACAAGGTTACCCTGGACCAAATGTTTACCTATAGCGATACTCAGAATTCGGACAGCCCCTAGAAAAGATGTGGGACTGTCCCCTATGAAATGCTATTCGGATTACCCTATATGGGAACCAGGGGCGAGATGCCAACCTTAGAAACTAAAGATTTGTTTCTAAAGAACTATATACTGGCGTTGTCTTCCTCATTGTCATTCCTCAGGAAGCAAGGCCTGTTAGCACAGACCCCACCTCTCGAATTTGCAGTGCACAAGATCCAACCAGGAGATTGGGTTCTGGTGAAATCGTGGAAAGAGACTAAACTACAACCGAACTGGGAAGGACCATACCAGCAGACTCTCCTAACCACTGAAACAGCCATAAGAACGGCAGAAAGAGGTTGGACCCACTACACAAGAATCAAGGGGCCGGTACAACCCCCAGCCGAGGAAAGAACTTGGACAACCGAATTAACAGAAGAACCATTGAAAATAAGGCTAAAAAGACTTTGAGTAACGAACTTTTTTTTTATATAGCGGCGCGAGCGCGGAAATACTGTCTGTAATATTGTGTGCCTTTTCTCTCTCTCTCTTTCTTTTCAAAAGTAGCCAGGAAATAAAATGGGTTGGATGTTTTTGTATGCAGTATTAGTCATCCCAGTAATGGGAAAAATAACAATGTGGGACGGAACTGACGGGGACAACGGTACACGAATTGAAATCCCCAAGATCCAGGACCCTCAGGTGGTAGAAGTAGACTTATGTTTCCTAATCCCATGTGGGGGCATACATAACCAAAGAAATTATCATGTGGAGTCCCTCCATTATTATGGGGATGGACTACTAACAGGAGACCCACTCCCACCAATTATATCCATTCACCAGAGCCCAATAAAACCAGGTCCAGATTGTCCAGATAAGGAATGCAACCCTATATATATATTTGACAATAAAAAGAACCGAGTGGACAGAAACGACTGGTGGAATATCCATCCAACGCCATCGGAATGGCTCAATAACAGAAGAACGACAAATCAAAAATACCCACTTCCAATTAGACAACAAGGTGTTTGGAGTAAAAACAAGAAATGCTGGAATCACTCAGCAGGTCTGGCAGCATCTGTGGAAAGAGAAGCAGAGTTAACGTTTCGGGTCAGTGACCCTTCTTCGGAACTGACAAATATTAGAAAAGTCACAGATTATAAACAAGTGAGGTGGGGGTGGGGCAAGAGATAACAAAGGAGCAGGTGCAGATTGGACCAGAGCACATAGCTGACCATAAGGTCACGGAGCAAAGGCAAACAATATGTTAATGGTATGTTGAAAGACAAAGCATTAGTACAGATTAGGTGTGAATACACTGAATATTGAACAGCAGCAAGTGCAAACCTGAAGAAAAACAACCTGAAAAAAACAGTGGGTAAGCAAACTGAACAAACTAAGATGAAATGAAATAAATGCAAAAAAAGATTGTAAAAAATGTAAAAAGGAATGTTAAAAAAAGGAAGAAAAAATAACTAAAAATGAAAGTAAAATGGGGGGCTGTCATGCTCTGAAATTATTGAACTCAATGTTCAGTCCGGCAGGCAGTAGCGTGCCTAATCGGTAGAAGAGATGCTGTTCCTCGAGCTTGCGTTGATGTTCATTGGAACACTGCAGCAATCCCAGGACAGAGATGTGAGCATGAGAGCAGGGGGGAGTGTTGAAATGGCAAGCAACCGGAAGCTCAGGGTCCTGCTTGCGGACTGAGCGGAGATGTTCCGCAAAGCGGTCACCCAGTCTGCGCTTGGTCTCCCCAATGTAGAGGAGACCATACTGTGAGCAGCGAATACAGTATACTACATTGAAAGAAGTACAAGTAAATCGCTGCTTCACCTGAAAGGAGTGTTTGGGGCCTGGGATAGTGAGGAGAGAGGAGGTAAATGGTCAGGTATTACACCTCCTGCGATTGCAGGGGAAGGTGCCCTGGGACGGGGACGAGGTGGTGGGGGTAATGGAGGAGTGGACCAGGGTGTCGCGGAGGGAACGATCCCTTCGGAATGCTGACAGGGGAAGGGAGGGGAAGATGCGACTGGTAGTGGCATCACGCTGGAGGTGGTGAAAATGGCGGAGGATGATCCTTTGGATATGGAGGCTGGTGGGATGAAAAGTGAGGACAAGGGGAACCCTGTCACGGTTCTGGGAGGGAGGGGAAGGGGTGAGGGTAGTGGTGCGGGGAATGGGTCGGACACGGTTGAGGGCCCTGTCAACCACAGTGGGGGGAAATCCTCGGTTGAGGAAAAAGGAGGTCATATCAGAAGCACCGCCATGGAAGGTAGCATCATCACAGCAGTTGCGTCGGAGACGGAGAAACTGGGAGAATGGAATGGAGTCCTTACAGGAGGTAGGGTGTGAAGAAGTGTAGTCGAGGTAGCTGTGGGAGTCAGTGGGCTTATAATGGATATTGGTAGACAACCTATCCCCAGAGATGGAGACAGAGAAGTCGAGGAAGGGAAGGGAAGTGTCAGAGATGGACCATGTAAAGGTAAGAGAAGGGTGGAAATTGGAAGCAAAGTTGATAAAGTTTTCTAGTTCGGGGCGGGAGCAGGAAACGGCACCGATACAGTCATCAATGTACCGGAAAAAGAGTTGGGGGAGGGGGCCTGAGTAGGACCGGAACAAAGAATGCTCGACATATCCCACAAAAAGACAGGCATAACTAGGACCCATGCGGGTACCCATAGCGACACCTTTTACTTGAAGGAAGTGCATGGAGTTGAAGGAGAAGTTGTTCAATTTGAGAACAAGTTCAGTCAGGCGGAGGAGGGTGTTGGTGGATGGGGACTGTTTGGGCCTCTGTTCCAGGAAGAAGCGGAGAGCCCTCAAACCATCCTGGTGGGAGATGGAGGTGTAGAGCGATTGGACGTCCATAGTGAAGAGGAGGCGGTTGGGACCAGGAAACTGGAAATTGTCAAAATGACGTAGGGCGTCAGAAGAGTCACGGATGTAGGTGGGAAGAGACTGGACCAGCGGAGAAAAGATATAGTCTAGATAGGAAGAAATAAGTTCAGTGGGGCAGGAGCAGGCTGACACAATGGGTCTGCCGGGACAGTCCCGTTTGTAATCTGTGACTTTTCTAATATTTGTCAGTTCCGAAGAAGGGTCACTGACCCGAAACGTTAACTCTGCTTCTCTTTCCACAGATGCTGCCAGACCTGCTGAGTGATTCCAGCATTTCTTGTTTTTGTTTCAGATTTCCAGCATCCGCAGTATTTTGCTTTTATTAAGGTGTTTGGAGTAACAGCTAGAGAAGGGAAAAAGAAAGGTGAATTAAAATGTTGTTTTCAGGTAACAATAGATAAGACTGGTAAACCATCTAATAAACTAAAAGGGACCTCTCATAACGATCCTAACATAGTAAAAATAATAGAGGTAAAAGACTTGAGAAAGACAATTGAGATAGAAACCGGTTACGGGGACACAAATGCCTGGGTAGAATGGATAAAATATACTGTAAAAAGTTTGAACAAAAACAATTGCTATGCTTGTGCATCTGGTAGACCGATAGCTCAAGTAGTACCTTTCCCGCTGGGGTGGGAGCGTGACCGAAAGGGCATGGAATGCATGTTAGCCCTATATCAGGATAAGACGGCTTGGGGTATTCAAACTTGCATATCCTTGTCATTAATGTTCCCTCCCCTAGAGAAAAAAGATTCAAGGACTCCCCCTTCATTTTTAGCCACCAGTGTGAATCACACATCATGCGTAAGTCGACACGGTGCGGAGCTAACCAGAAATATGGGAGAGTTGAAGTCATGCATAGAGACTGAGGACGTAACTGGAAGAGTCAGGGGAGGGAACTACTCATCATTGAATGTCCCCAGAGCGGATTTATGGTGGTATTGCGGAGGAAAAATCCTGAGACAGACCCTACCCTCCCAGTGGAAGGGGACGTGCGCAATTGTTCAATTGGCAATACCATTCACCTTGGCATTTGAGAAACAAAAGATAATAACGAGGGAATGGGGTAAAAGGGAAGCGATAGCGAACTCTTTTGACGACCAGGTGTACTTGGATTCCATAGGGGTCCCAAGAAGGGTACCTGATGAATTCAAGGCCCGAAACCAAATGACAGAATGGATAGTATCAACGGGAGTACAGACATTGAGAAGGCGGCTGAAATAATGCTCAGAGGATTTGAGAGGACATATGAGACCCCTCCTCAGTATGTAGAAAACAACAAGGATTAAGTAAAAGAAAAGGGGGAATTGTGAGAATAAGAAATACTGAAATGTTGTTTCTACAGCTTGTGGAAAATTACCGAGAAGTCATTTCTACACAACATAATGAAATCACTGAAAAAGAGAACTGATAAGGGTATGTAAGTAAAGACCTTGAGACAGTACAGCAGTTAAAAATTGTGCTTAGGCAGAGAAAAGATTAACAGCAAGAGTTAGAACAAAGGATGTAGTGAATAAGAAACTGCCCCACTAAGATAAAGGCTGACAGCTGCAAGTTAAAACACACAATGGAGAGCCAAATAAGGTAAAACAACAACAAGAGTTAGGGGCTAGAAAGTTAGAGTAGGGGGAGAAGTAAACAGAGGAGGAGTATGTAGCAACTATAGGATAGGTTAGTGTCATATGTTATAACCAATAATGTAAACTAAAGGCGTGGAAAAATTGATTTGTATTGTATAAACATGAACTGAATATGTTGATCGGTGTGCCTGCTTGTAGGACACCCGATCTTGCAAGAACGTTAAATAAACTTACTTCTTCAGAGTTTGACTTGGTGTAAATTATCAAGTGGGCTACGTTTCTCACAACAACCAATTTTATCTGCAGCACCTGTGGAAGAGCCTGTCACTCTAGAACTGGCCTTTATAGCCACTCCAGGTGCTGCTTCACAAACCTCTGACCACCTCCAGGCGCTTACCCATTGTCTCCCGAGACAAGGAGGCCAAAGAAGAAGAAGCCAAACGTCAATTGAACATAGTTTATAATTGGAAAAAAAATGCGACTCTTGATTTTAAAAGTCTGTTAGTTGATTTGTGAGCGAGTGGGTTTGGCATGTTATCTATGCTCAATTTCAGTTTTAATATTCTGTTATGGTATCATAGAAGGCATCCCTTCCTTTCTGTGGGGTAAGAGGGAGGGGGCAGAATGGTGCTGAAGACAGAAGCTGCCAACAATCATTCCGCTGAGACAGAAGCTGCCAACAATCATTCCGCTGTCTTGGATGGACACTGCGGCTGGACTGCAAGTCCCAGAAAGCACAGCTCTCGCCCGTGATGTCACGTCCGTTTCTGGGAACATCACATCCATTGGTGAGAACCCAACATCCGGTTGGTCGTGGGCTGCGTCCTTTCAACATGGAGGCTGTGCCGCGGATGCCGATGATTTGGCTCGACTTGAAGGAAGCTGGGGAGTTTCCCTTCGCTAGCGCCGTCCGACAGGTGAATAACAACAATGGCGAGAACACATTCGGTATTCTCCATCCGGTTACGTGTTTTGAGCCCTACGAACCGGGTGAGAGGCAGAAGGCTTGTGTCATTCAGGCCCCAGAATGTTCCTGCTGAGTCCCAGAGACTCCAGCAACCCGACTGAAGCCCTGTGCCTCTCTTTTGCTCTCCTTCAACATAATGCAGGACTTTTTCAAACCATTACTTGTTTGAGCTACTATATATTCCATTTTTATGTAACATTTAAAAATCATACAATTTAAAAATTGATTTAGGTATTATTTTTGTTTTGTGTATCAGTTCCTAGCCACTACCCCCCCCCCCCCCCCCAGTCTCTCTTACTGCCAACTGTTTGAGGTTGAACCAGACTGTCTGCAACTCTTGTATTATATTTCATCTGAGGTGAGCTTCAAATTGCAATTGCGCCATCGCTAAGATGGCCTGTTTTCATCTCTGTTGTATTGACTGACTATGCCCTGCCTCAGCTCATCTGCTGAAACACCCATTTGTACTTTTAAAAAAATTCTTCCATGGGATGTGGATGTCGCTAGCAAAGCAAGCATTTGTTGCCCATCCCTAATTGCCCTTGGCAGATGCCAATTCAGAGGGCAGTTAAGAGTTAACCACATTTCTGTGGGTCTGGAGTCACATGTAGGCCAGACCAGGTAAGGCTGGCAGATTTCCTTTCCTGAAGAACATTAGTGAATGTCATGGCAGCATTACTGAGCCTAACTTTCAATTCTAGATTTTTATTAATTAATTGAATTTAAATTCCACCATCTGCTGTAGTGGGTTTTGAACCTGTGTCCCCAGAGCATTAGCCTGGGCCTCTGGATTACTTCAGTGACATTACCACTACGCCACCATCTTCCCCACCCCGCTGTTACCTCCAGATTTGACTATTCCAACATGCTGCTGCCTAACCTCCCATATCCTACGCTCTAAACCTGGGCAGCAGAGTTCAGGAAGTCCTTCTGATTTAACTCTCTCCAAGTCCCATTACCCTGTGCTAACTGACGATTAGCTCAGTTCAGCAATGTCTAGGTTTTAAGATTCTCATCCTTGTTTTCAAATTCCATCATGTTCATCCTCTTCCACATCTGTAATTTGCAACTGTATCACCTTCTGAGATTTCTACATACCTCTGGTGGCTAGTATGTCAGCTGTAGCTCAGTTGGGAGCACTCTGCCTCTGAATCAGAAGGTTGTGGGTTTCAATCCCACTCCAGGACTTGAAGGCAAAAATCAAGGATGACACTCCAGTGCAGCACTGAGGGAGTGTGGCCCTGTTGGAAGTGACATCTTTGGGATGAAATATTAAACCATGGCCCCACCTGCCTCTCAGGTGGATGGAAAGGATCTCATGGCACTATTTTGAAGAAGAGCTGGGGAGTTCTCCCCAATCTCACTGTCAATATTTATCCTTCAGTCAACATCACAAAAATGGCTTATTTGGTCATCACATTGCTGTTGAGTTTGTGTGTGAATTAACTGTTGCGTTCTGTACATTGCAACAGTGACTGCACTTAAGTACTTGATTGGCTGTAAAAAGCTTTGGGATGTCCTATGTTCATGAAAAAAGCTATGTAAATGCAAGTTTGTCTTTCCAGTTCTGGCCCTTGCGCATTCCCAATTTTATTTATTTCTTTATTTATAGAGTTATACAGCACAGAAACAGGTCCTTTGGCCCATCGTGTCTGTGCCGGCCATCAATCACCGAACTATTCTAATCCCATTTTCCAGCACTTGGCTCGTAGCCTTGTATGCTATGGTGTTTCAAGTGCTCATCTAAATACTCAAATGTTGTGAGGGTTCCTGCCTCTACCACCTCTTCAGGCAGTGCGTTCCAGATTCCAACCACCCTTCGGGTGAAAAAAAGTTTCCTCAAATTCCCTCTAAACCTCCTGCCCCTTACCTTAAATCTTTGCCTCCTGGTTATTGATCCCTCTGCTAAGGGAAAAAGTTTCTTCCTATCTAACTTATCAATGCCCCTCAGAATTTTGTATACCTCAATCATGTCCCCCCTCAGCCTTCTCTGTTCTAAGGAAAACATCCCTCGCCTTTTCAGTCTCTCTTCATAGCTAAAATGCTCCAGCCCAGGCAACATCCTGGTGAATCTCCTCTGCACACTCTCCAGTGCAGTCACATCCTTCCTATAATGTGGTGCCCAGAACTGTATACAGTACTCCAGCTGTGGCCTAACCAGCATTTTATACAGCTCCATCATAACCTCCCTGCTCTTATATTCTATGCCTCGGCTGATAAAGGCAAGTATCCCATATGCTTTCCTAACCACCTCATTTACCTGTACTTCTGCCTCCGGTGATCTGTGGACAAGTACACCAAGGTCACTCTGACCTTCTGTACTTCCTAGGATCTTGCCATCCATTGTATTTTCCCTTGCTTTGTTCGTTCTCCCAAAATGCATCACCTCATACTTCTCAGGATTAAATTCCATTTGCCACTGCTCCGCCCATCTTACCAGCCCATCTATATCGTCCTGTAATATAAGGCTTTCCTCCTCACTACGACACCACCAATTTTCGTGTCATCTGCGAACTTACTGATCATACCTCTTATATTCACGACTAAATTATTAATGTACACCACAAACAGCAAGGGTCCCAGCACCGATCCCTATGGTACCCACTGGTCACAGGTTTTCACTCGCAAAAACAACCCTCGACCATTGCCCTCTGCTTCCTGCCACTAAGGCAATTTTGGATCCAATTTGCCAAATTGCCCAGGATCTCTTGGGCTCTTACCTTCTTAACCAATCTCCCATGTGGGACTTTATCAAAAGCCTTACTGAAGTCCAACTGCTTTACCCTCATCTACACATTTAGTCACCTCCTTGAAAAATTCAATCAAGTTACTTAGACACGATCTCCCCCGACAAAGCCATGCTGATTATCCCTGATTAATCCTTGCCTCTCCAAGTGGAGACTAATCCTGTGTCTCAGAATTTTTTCCAATAGTTTCCCAACCATTGATGTTAAACTCACCAGCCTGTAATTACCTGGTTTATCCCTGCTATCCTTGAATAATAGTACCTTCACTGTCCTCCAGCCCTCTGTTACCTCTCCTGTGGCTGAGAGGATTTGAAAATTTGTGTCAGAGCCCCTGCTATCTCCTCCCTTGCCTCACATAACAGCCTGGGGCACATCTCATCTGGGCCTGGGGATTTAAAGAGAAAGCATTGCGAAAGTTTATTTCATTCATGTCAAACACCTGCCCATTCTTAACACATAGCAGTTCCAGGCAGGATGAAATTCCATTCAAATCTTGGAATTTCTGATGTAAAGGCATTAAAATACTAACCAATGCGATGACTGGGAATTGAACCCGGGTCAACTGCTTGGAAGGCAGCAATGCTCACACTGTACCACCATCGCCCACTGCATGTGCCTACTCCAGTCCTTTAGAATTTTAGTTGCTTCATCATTGATGGCCATTCCTTCAGCTGCTATACTCTAAACTCTGGAATTCCTGCCTCTCGCTTTCTTTTCTCCTTTAAGGTGTTCCTCAAAACCCAACCTCTTTGACCAAGCTGCCCTAATATATCCTTATGTGGCTTGGTTTTTGTTTGATAATATTCCTGTGAAGTGCCTTGGAACATTTTACAATTTTAAAGGTGCTATATAAATGTAATAAAACAAAGTGCTAGAAGTACTCAGCAGATCTGGTAGCACTTGCTGAGTGTTTCCAACACTTCCTGCTTTTATTTCAGATTTCCAGCATTTGCAGTATTTTGCCTATTTAAGTGAAAGTTGTTACATATTTTTAGTTTTATTATATCCAACTCATGTAATGTATATGTATATAATTTTAGGTTTATATTTTCCAGTTATAAAATTTTGGAAAATGTACTTTTCAATTGTTTTTCAAGAAGTCTCGTATCAATTTTCTGTTTGTCAAATTCCAGGTTTTGTGGATTTGGAGTGAATTTGTTAGGAGCTGTTGCACTGACCCTGATTTTGTTCTCAAGCCAGAAATTTTATTTTGAGAAGTTAGGCTGTCAAATTGGGTAATGTGTATATCCAGAGTTCTCTTTATTAACAGATATATCCACATTTGAAAAGACAAGTTAGAATTTAAGGTGTACCTCTTAGAGCTAGGGTCTGACTTCCAGTAGAGGGTCTGTAACCTGATGCATAAACCTGTCTTCTCTCCTTATGGATTTTGACAGTCCTGTCGTATTTCCAGCATTTTCAGTTGCCTTAAAAGCCTGCCAAGTGATAGCTTATTATAGATTAGTCATAGTCTAGGATAGTTACTAAATATTGTGATGTTTCATGATTTTTCCTCCTCCCCCCCCACCCCTCCACATACCTTACCACCCCTTCGGAAGAAGAAGGGTCACTGACCCGAAACGTTAACTCTGCTTCTCTTTCCACAGATGCTGCCAGACCTGCTGAGTGGTTCCAGCATTTCTTGTTTTTATTTTCTTTACACTGATTGTCGACTTGTAGTGATAAGAGCATGTTGCTGATGATGCGCTTTCATTGTAAACTGCCTGAAAACTGTAATTGACCCAACATGCAGATTCCCATTGTTCTTACGGTTCAGTTAAGCAGTGTTATAAGTTAATTAAACGTGTTAATGATTTGTGAAATGTGTTCATTTCATCTGTTCCCCAAACATAATGGGCAGGGCTGTTTGCTCATTAAGAATCTTTTTGAGTCATGCAGCAAAGGAGGTGAGAAATAGAATAGCAATGTGCAATTGGCTTTGTAGGAAATACTTAAGGCAGAACTGCTTCAATGCCCCTGTTGCTCTTTTGAAGAGCTGAATTTTGTCAGTGGTTTCGTTATAGTTGTTCAACCTACCTCTTGTAGGTGAACTATATAACGTTGTGCTGGATGCTCATGTATACTGAAAGATAGAAGAATGGAATTCGAAAGGCTGCGTTTGCTGACAATGCAACCACTAGGTGGTGCTGCAGTGACACATGCGCAAATACAGCCTGTGCCACTAAAACATCTGTCTGTGACGTCAGGCAGCTGCCAGGACTAAAGATGGCGCTGTTCAAATAATCACACAAAGGCAACGTAAACACATGGCAGCAAACAGTGGCCAGAGGGAGAGAGCGGGCGGGGTGGGTGGAGGAGGAGAGCGCACCCGCCACCACCAAGGTCTTCGGCCGCTCTCTCCCCGCTTCCCCCACCCCGACCTCTCCCCTCTGCCCGCTTCTGCCACCCCCGCCCTCTCCCCGCATTAAGCGATGACGTCATCTGCGCATGCGCCAACCAGTCCTGGGAACGCAGCGCATGCGCAGAGAGCAGGAGCCAATCTGCGCATGTGCGTAGATTGGCACAGCCTGATTAAGTCAGCTGCCAGCTGCGTTGTCAATAATCACTTTGAATTAGAAAAGACTAGATCATGCAAGGCATTACATTCATTTTAGAAGTTTGTCCTTCTAATGGTTGTAAACTGTAAGGTGGGCATTTAACCTCATTTCCTGCCCCCCTCTCCCCCCCCAAAACATCCTCCTCTTCTGTTTGCTCATCATAGACTTTTGAGGCCATTGAGAATGTACAGTGCAACTGTCATCATAGACTGAAGTTAAATACTGCTACATGTGGAACTTGTTATTGCATATGTTCTACAAACTTGTCCTTTAAGTTATTCTCTGTCTTGCTATAATTGTAGGTTTTAACAGTCTCCATGGCTAAACGTTCATCAGTCCTGTCCCTAATAGGCAGTGAACAACAATTTGGATTTAGTGTCTTCAGCATGTCCCAAGGCGCATCACGGAAGGTCAATCAGACAAAAAATGGCAGGTGGCAGCAGTTTGGGAGAATTACTGCTAATGCGGAAAGCTATACTAAAGTAAAGATCTAAAAAGAGGGCATCCTGGAAAACCCAAGAGATAACTTTGATGCATTTAAGGGGTGGCTTTGATCCCTACCTGAATATGATACAGGGACAGAATGGGAAGATGTAATTTATGTGGAGTATAAACACCGGTATAGACCACTTGGCTCAAATGGCCTTTTTCTGTGCTGTTCTATTTTTAAAAAAAAATGAAATGGAAGCCTCAAGCAGACAATAACAAAAAGCACCCTTCAGGTGGATTTGCAGATACTCCACAGCCACAAAGGAGAAAATGAGTAGTTTTGGAACTGTGATAGTATATAGAGAGCTGGATTTTGCTTTCAGCGGCGAATGAGCAGTGCCTACTATTCATTGCATTTGCACTTTCCCAAAGACTTTCTATGGCATTTGGCACAAGAACTTACTGTAGATTAGCGAGCCAAAATGGCACAGTGCCCTGTCCAGGGGATCTGGATTTGTGAACAGGGCAAGCAAACTGTGTTCTGCCTAACCAATCAGATTAAAGAATCATTAATGAGCAATGCGTTTTAACCAGGAAGTGTCAGTTAGAATATTCTGATTCAATACTAAATCAGGTACAGGAAGTGAAATAAAGTTGGAATTAAGAGAGTGATGAGACGTAAAGAAAAAGTGAAAAAAGTTATTAAATAATTTTATTTTTTAAAATCGCCAACGATAAATAAAATCTGAAGGAGCGAGATTACACATTAGTAAAAGTTAATTTTCAGTGTCAGATTGTTTGGCAGTAATTAGATTTATCACACGAGGACAGAGACAGGCTGGTGGAATGGGTGGATACGTGGCAGATGAAATTTAAGGCAGTGAAGTACAAAGTGATACATTTTTGTAGAAGGAACAAGGAGATATAAACTAGAGAGGGTGCGGAATGAGATTTACTACAATGGTTCCAGAAATAAGGCGTTTTATTTACATGGGTTTATTGGAGAAGCTGAGGTTATTCTCTTTAGAGCAGAGAAGGTTGAGAGGCAGTTTAATAGAAGTGTTCAAAATCTTGAGGGGTCTAGACAGAGTTGATAGGGAAACTGTTCCTTTTGGTAGGGTCAAGAACTAGAGGAGACAGATTTAAAGATTTGACAAAGAACCAAAGATGACATAAAAAAAGTTATGCAGCAGATGGTTATGATCTTGAATACATTACCTGAAAGGGTGGTGGAGGCAGATTCAATGGAAAGCTTTCAAAAGGGAATTAGCTAAGTACATGAAAGGGGAAAAATTTGCAGGGCCACAGGGAAAGGGTGGGGGAGTAGATTAACCAGGATGGGTGCAACAGACCAAATGGTCTGCTCCAGTTCTGTGACCATTCTATGGTTCTAATTTACTTGCACTGGAATGGACAAACCTGAACTTTTTCTTCTGTATTTAGTATCTATATATAGTGCCTAAGTACTGCAGCTTCACACAGTTTCATGTATTTCAGTGCTGAGTCAGATAGTGAGGTACTGGTATAACACAGCTTCTGGAGGAGCAGAGCATCTTGGACAGCAGCTTGCAGATTTCTGTGTTTAACTGTGCATGTGTGGGCATCGATAGTTGTCCCAATTTATACTTGAACAACAGTGGGCACTATTAGCCTCAGCATTATTTCTACAGTAAGATCCAGCCCATTCAATGAAGTAGTGCATATATACCAACAATTGAAAATGAATTTCTGGCCTGTACCTATGGTGTAAGCGCACTCCACTGTGGACAATGTGATAGCCAACACGTTTCAACATTTTTGGCTGCAAATTAATGGATGCTGCTTCCAGTACTTTAGCTCCTCTGGCTAAAGCCTGACTCGGGTATAAAATTAAAACCCAACCCAACAACAGTCATCCCAAACCCGACCCGGTCCTGAGTCCTTTAATTTATTTTCATGCCTGACCTGACCATATCGAACATGTTATTGAAACAGAAAAAAATTGTAGATTAAAAAGAAAACAATACCACCAGTTTATGGGAATGACAATTAGCAGTGCAATTGGGAAATCTACATCAGTAGTACTGTCAGAGTTCCCAAACTCTGCTAGGGTGCCTAAGGTAGACAAGATAAGTCAACAAGTGTGGGGATGAGCCACCACATTACTCTTGCATTAGCAGACAGTTCAGGAACCCAGACATGGTGCTGTCGGAGAGCATAACCAGCTTTTGCCTATTTTAGATCTTCTACTTACTTCGTCGTCTACAATATTGAGGAAGGAGGTACTTGTAGCATTTGTTGCATTCAGGCCCCTGTACAATTTGAGTAGACATAGAGGGAAATTTCTAGCTTACAAACTTATGGAAATGACACAGGAAGACTAGCTGGCCCATCAAGACAGCCTCACACCAAGATAGCTGGACCATCATGGCTAAACACTTCTTCCCTCTCCCTAACTCGCATCTAAATCTACTAGGAGTGGAAAAAAGCATAAAAACCCTGTGCCAATGCCAACTCAGTAAATTTCCTCTCCAATGCCCTGCTGCCCTGGCAGTTGGAAACCTGTCCAGGAGATTACATGGCCCACGTGTTACTTATAAAGAAACTTACCTTCTATATGATGCTGTCTTTCTCACAGTCAGGAACTGATCGAGCTCCCTCTTGAAGCCGCTGAGAAAGTCAGCACCCACTACACCAGCTGGCAATGTATTCCAGAGGTTCTACATTCTCTGGGAAAAGAACCACCTAACATTCTGTCTATTCCTACGCATATGTGGTTTGATGTAAATTGGAATCAAAGATGGGCTGCCTTTTAAAGAAGAGATGATTTGGGTACAGTCAAAATACATTCCCAGGAGGGGCAAGGTAGGACAAACAAAGCCAGAGCTCCCTGGTTCATGAAAGAGATAGAGAGTAAGATGAAGCAGAAAAAGGGGGCAGATGTCAGGTTGCTAATACATGTGAGGGCCTGGCTGACTATTAAAGTTTAGAGGGGAAGTAGAAAGGGAAATAAGGAAAAAAAAGAGACTGTCAGCTAACATAAAGGGGAAGGGAATCCAAAACATACAAATAATAAAATAGTGGTAAGAGGAGAGGTAGGTATCATTAGGGACCAAAATAGGAATTTACACTTGGAGGCAGAAAGGCATGGCTGAGGTACTAAAATACTTTGCATCTCTTTACCAAGGAAGAAGATGCTGCCAAAGTCATAGTGAAAGAAGAGACACTGGATGGGCTAAAGATTGATGGAGGAGGTATTAGGCTCGCTGTACTCAGTCTATAGGTCATCAGAACCAGATGAGGTGCTTCTGAGGACATGGAGGGAAGTAAGGGCATAATCTCCCAATCCTCCTTAGATACAGAGGGGTGGTGCTCGAGACTGCAGAATTGTAAATATTACACCCTTTTTTGAACAGGCTGTAAAGAATAGCCCAAAAACTACAGTCCACTCATTTTAACCTCGGTGGTGGGAAAGCTAGTAGAAACAATAATCCAAGACAAAATTAACAGTCACTTGGACAAACGTGGATTATTTAAGGATTTGTTAAAAGCAAATAGTGTTTAACTAACAATTGGATTTTTTGATGAGGTGACGTGGTGGTGAACTTAATGTGGTTGATGTGGTGTACATGGACTTCCAAAAGGTGTTTGATAAAGTGCCACACAACAGTCTGGACAGCAAAATTAAATCCCATGGATTAAAAGGGAAAGCAGCAGCATGGATACAAAGTTGGCTGAGTGACAGGAATCAGAGTAGTGGTGATAGTTCTTTCTTTGGACCTGAGGAAGGCATACAGTGGGGTTCCCCAGGGGTTAGTACTAGGACCACTGCTTTTCTTGATCTTTACTAATGACCTAGACTTAGGTGTGCAGAGCACAATTTCAACATTTTCAGATGTCACAAAACTTGGAAGTATTGTGAACTGTGGGGAGGATAGTGATAGACATCAACATAAAGCCTGGAATAAAAACAAGAAGTGCTGGAACCACTCAGCAGGTCTGGCAGCATCTGTGGAAAGAGAAGCAGAGTTAACGTTTCGGGTCAGTGACCCTTCTTCGGAACTTCTCTTTCCACAGATGCTGCCAGACCTGCTGAGTGATTCCAGCATTTCTTGTTTTTATTTCAGATTTCCAGCATCGGCAGTATTTTGCTTTTAACATAAAGCCTGGCTCTGGTATAAATTTAAAACCTGACCCGAGCACAGCCAACCCGACCCAGGCCCAAGTCCTTCAATTTTTTTTCATGCCTGACCCGACCCGAAAATATCAAACATGTTATTAGTACAGAAAAAAAATTGTCAAACGTAGATTAAAAAGATAACAATACAAAACAAAACCCGACTTGACCTGAGCTCGAATGTTGGACGCAGAAAATAGACCCGACCCGAACCCACATGTAGTCGGAAATAAAAACAAGAAATGCTGGAAATGCTCAGTAGGTGTGGCAGCATCTGTGGATAGAAAAACAGAGTTAACGTTTCAGGTCAGTGACCCCTCATCAGAACTTTTGCTTTTATTTTACCACATGTAGTAGCTTTGGTCGCGGTCGGTTTCGGGTCGGGTAGCCAGGCTTTACTTCAACAGGACATAGACAGGCTGGTGGAATGGGCAGACACATGGCACATGAAATTTAATGCAGAGAAGTGCGAAGTGTTACATTTTGTAGGAAGAATGAGGAAAGGCAATATAAAAGAACGAGTACAATTAAGGAGGTGCAGGACCAGAGGTACCTGGGGGTATATGTGCGCAAATCATGGAAGGCTGCAGAGCAGGTTGGGAAAGTGGTTAATAAGGTATATGGGTTCCTGGGCTTTATAATTAGTCAAAGTAGAAAAGCAAGGAAGTTATGGTGAACCTTTGTAAGTTTCGGTCTCAACAAACGAACATACAAATTAGGAGCAGGAGTAGGCCACTTAGCCCCTTGAGCCTGCTCTGCCATTCAATACGATCATGGCTGATCTGGTTGTAACCTCTTATTTTCTGTCTAACCCCAATAACTTTCCCTCCCCTCCTCCCACCCCCTCCCTTGCTTATCAAGAACCTATCTCCTCTGCCTTAAAAATATTCAAAGACTCTGCTTCCACTGCCTTTTGAAGAAGAGAGTTCTCAAGACTCAGCACCCTCAGAGAAAAGAAATTTCCTCATCTTTGTCTTAAATGGGTGATCCCTTATTTTTAAACAGTGACCATAAGTTCTACATTCTCCCACAAGGGGAAGCATCCTTTCCACATCCACCCTGTCAAAACCCCTCAGGATCTTAAATGAAAACAAAAAGTGCTGTAAATACTCCACGTCTGGCAGCATCTGTGGAGAGAGAAGCAGAGTTAACGTTTCAGGTCTGTGACCTTTCATCAGAACTGAGGATCTTACATGTTTCAATCAAGTCACCTCTTACTCTCCTAAACTCCAGCATATACAAGTCTAGCCTGTCCAACCTTTCCTCAAAAGACAACCCGCCCATTCCAGGTATGATTCTAGTAAACCTTCTCTGAACTGCTTCCAATGCATTTACATACTTCCTTAAATAAGGAGACCAATACAGTAAACAGTACTCCAGATGTGGTCTCACGAATGCCCTGTATAGCTGAAGCATAACCTACTTTTGTATTCAGTTCCCCTCGCAATAAATGATAACATTCTATTAGCTTTCCTAATTACTTGCTGTACCTGCATACTTTTGCGATTCATGCACAGAGGACACCCAGATCCCTTTGTGATCTCTCACCATTGAGATAATGCTTTTTTTAAATTCTTCCTGCCAAAATGGGCAATTTCACATTTTCCCATATTATACTCCATTTGCTATGTCCCTTTGTAGCTTCCTTATGTCCTCTTCACAACTTACTTTCCTACCTATCTTTGTGTCATCAGCAAATTTAGCAACCGTGCCTTTGGTCCCTTCATCCAAGTTATTCATATAAAATTGTAAAACGTCGAGGCTCCAGCACAGATCCCTGTGGCACACCACTCGTTACATCTTGCCAACCAAAAGAAATGACAGCTTTATGCCTACTCTCTGTTTCCTGTTAGCAAGCCAATCTTCTAACCATGCTAAAATGTTACTCCCTACACCATGAGCTTTTATTTTCCATAATATTTGATGTGGCACCTTATCAAATGCCTTCTGGAAATCTAAGTACAGTACATCCTGACCGGTTCCCCTTTATCCACAGCATGTGCCACTTTGTCTAAGAACTCCAATAAATTGGTTAAACATGATTTCCCTTTCACAAAACCATGTTGACTCTGCCTGATTACCTTGGATTTTTCTTAGTGCCCTGCTATAACATCTTTAATAATTGCTTCTGACATTTTCCCTGAAACAGATGTTAAGCTAACTAGTCTGTAGTTTCCAGCTTTCTGTCTCCCTCCCTTTTTGAATAACGGGGTTACATTGGCTATTTTCCAATCTAATGGAACCTTCACCGAATCTAGGGAAGTTTAGAAATACCAACCCATCAACTATCTCACTAGCCACTTTTTTTAAGACCCTAAGATGAAGTCCATCAGCAGCCGGGGACTTGTCAGCCGGCAGCTCCAACAATTTGTTCAGTGCCACTTCCCTGGTGATTGTAATTTTCTTGTGTTGCGCCCTCCCTTCCATTTCCTGACTTACAGCTAATACTGGAATGTTACTTGTATTCTCTATTGTGAAGACCAATGCAAAATATCTGTTCAATTCATCTGCCATCTCCTTATTTTTCATTATTAATTCCCCAGACTGACTTTCTATAGGACCAATGCTCACTTTGTTAACTTTTCTTTTTAAAATATCGATGGAAACTCTTACTATCTGTCTTTATATTTCTAGCTAGCTTTCTCTCGTACTCTAATTTTACCTTGCTTATCAATCTTTTAGTCATTCTTTGCTGTGTTTTTATATTCTGTTCAATCTTCTGACCTGCCTTCCATCTTTGCGCAATTATATGCTTTTTCTTTAATTTTGATACTATCTTTAACATTTTAGTTAACTACGGGTGATCGGCCCTCCCCTTGGAATTTTTCTTTCTCATCAGAATGTAACTGTTCTGTGTATTCTGAAATATCCCCTTAAATGTCTGCCACTGCCTCTCTATTGACCGATCCCTTAACCTAATTTGCCAGTTCACTTTAGCTAGCTCTGCTTTCATTCCCTCATTATTGCCTTAATTTAAGTTTAAAATATTAGTCTGAGCCCCACTGTTCCCTCACTCAAACTGAAATTCAATTATATTATGATCGCCGCTGCCTAGGGCGCACCTTCACTATGAGGTCATTAATCCTATCTCTTTGCACAATACCAAGTCTCGTAAAGCCTGCTCTCTGGCTCCAGAATGTGTTATTCTAAGAAACTATCCCGAAAAACATTCTATGAACTCATCATTTAGGCGACCTTTGCCTATCTCTTCCAATTCTAGGCGCCACTATTTAGGAAGCATGTGAAGGCACTAGAGAGGGTGCAGAAAAGATTTTCGAGAGTGGTTCCAGGGATGAAGCACTTAAGTTAGTTGGATAGGTTGGAGAGGTTGAGTGATTCTCCTTGGAGAAGAGAAAGTTGGGAGGAAATTTAATAGTGGTGTTTAAAATCATGAGTGGTCTAGACAGAGTCGATAGAAACTGTGCCCATTGACGGGAGGGTCAGGAATCAGAGGGCACGGATTTGAGGTGATTGACAAAAGAATCAACAGTGACATGAAAAACCTTTACGGAGGGGATGGTTAGGATCTGGAATACACTGCTTGAGAGTGTAATGGAGGCAGATTCAATTGTGGCTTTCAAAAAGGAATTGAATAATTAGTTGAAGAAAAAGAATTTACAAGGCTATGGGGAAAGGATGGGAGATTGGGACTAGCTGAATTGCTCTTAGAGCCGTTATGGTCATGACAAGCCGAATGGCCTCCCTCTGTGCGATTATCATTCTATTAAAGTAAAGGATCTATTACTTTCAATAAAAACAGAAAATGCTAGAAACATTCAGGTCAGACAGCATCTGTGGAGAAACAGTTAGCATTTCAGGTCGATGGCCTTTCATTAGAACACGCTAACTTTTGCTTCTCTCTCCGTAGATGCTCTGAGTGTTTGCAGAATTTTCAGTTTTTATTTCAGATTTCTAGCATTTGCGGTATTTTGCTTTTGTTTTATTACTTTTATACTGTCTTAGCAAGTCTTGATTATGATTTGGCTCTAGTGAATCTTGGAACTTATTTATTCTATGTGATTGATTTCAAAAGGGAATTGGATTTTTAATTAAGACCTGGGTGGTTGATTGACTTAAAAAAAAAGTCATGGGATGTGGACATTGCTGGCAAGACCAGCATTTATTGCTCATCCCTAGTTGCCCTTAGATGGTTGTGGTGAGCCAGTTTCCTGAATTGCTGCAGTCTGTGTGGTGAGGGGACACCCACAGAGTTATGTAAGAAGTTCCGAGTTTTTGACCCAGCGAGGATGAATGAACACCGATGTCCAAGTCACGATGGGGTTGCTTGGAGGGGAACTTGGAGATAGTGCTGTTTCCATGTGCACGCTGTTCTTGTCCTTATAGTTGGTAAGTGCTGAGAAGCTTTGACAAATTACTGCATTACATCATGTGGATGGTACACACTGTAGCCACAGTGTGCCAGTGATGGAGGGAATGAATGGTGATTGGGGTGTCAGTCAAGTGGGCTGCTTTATCCTGAAGGATGTCAAGCTTCTTGAGTGTTGTTGGAGCTGCGCGCAACCAAACAGGTGGCGAGTATTCCATCACGCTCCTGACTTGTGCCTTGTCGGTAGTAGAAAGGCTTTGGGGAGTCAGTAGGTGAGTCACTTGCTGCAACATGTCCTGCCTCTTGCAGCCATTGTTTTTATATGTGTAGTCCAATTAACTCCCTGATCTATGGTGGCACCCCAAGGTGTAAATGGTTATTACCCCACTCAGTTTGGGAGTATTTTGCTGGCTCCTATTGGCCCCCTAATTCTTGTGTTCTTGTCAGATGCTGTTTTGATATCAAGGGCAGTTGTTCTCGCCTCTGGAATTCAGCTTTATCTCCATGCCATTGTGAGAACATAACGTAAGAAATAGGAGCAGGAGTAGGCCATTCGGCCCCTCGAGCCTACTCTGCCATTCAATAAGATCATGGCTGATCTGATTGTGGCATTAACTCCACTTTTCTGCCTGCCCCCTCAAAGACTCTTGACTCCCTCGTAGATCAAAAAACTGTCTTAATTTAGCCTTGAGCATATTCAGTGATCCACCCTCCATTTCTCTCTGGGAAAGAGAATTCTAAAGATTAACGATCCTCTGAGAGAAGAAATTTCTCGTCATCTCTATTTTCAAAGGGAGACCCCCCATGTTTTGAAACTGTACCCTGAGTTCTTGGTTCTCCCACGAGAGGAGACGTCCTCTGAGCATAGTGGTAATGTCACTAGACTAGTAACCCATTGTGGTCCACATTCCTACCAATGATAGGTAGGAAGAGGGATGAGGTCCTGAAAGCAGATTTTAGGGAGTTAGGAAGGAAATTAAAAAGCAGGACCTCCAAAGCAGTTATCTTAGGGTTACTCCCAGTGTCACGTGCATCGGAATAGGAGAATTGATTGAACGTATGGCTGGAGAATTGGTGAAGGAGGGAGGGCATCAGATTTCTGAAGCATTGGGACTGGTTCTGCGACAGGTGGGACCTGTACAAGATGGACAGGCTACATCTTGACAGGAGTGGAACTAATATCCTTGCAGGGAGATATGCTAGTGCTGTTGGGGAGGCTTTAAACTAACCTGTCAGGGAGATGGGAACCTGAGGGGTAGCTCAAATTGGAAGGAAGTAAAGCTGGTAACAGGAGGTAGAAAAGTAGCAAGTGACATTAGAAGGCAGGCAAAACAAAGGTGAGCATCAACTAGGCTTAGAATGCAGAATAATGTCAAGAAGACAAGGTTAAGGGCACTCTACCTGAATGCACGCAGCATTCACAACAAGGTAAATGATTTAAAGGCCCAAATAGAAGTAAATGGGTATATCTAATTGCCGCAAAATAACGTGGCTACCGGGTGACCAAGACTGGGAACTGAATATTCAAGGATATTGGACATTTAGGAAAAGGACGTGGTGTTGCACATTAGTAAGGGAGGATCTCCGATAGGAAGAACTAAATGTGGAATCTGTTTGGGTGGAGCTAAGAAACAGCAAGGGGCAGGAAACATTGGTAGGAGTTTATAGGCCACCAAGCAGTGGTGGTAGTGTGGGGCATAGTATTAATCAGGAGAGTAGAGAAGCATGTGGCATGGGTGACATCAATCTGCGTATAGACTGGGTAAACATAATGAGCACTAATGCTGTGGAGGGCAAGTTTCTGGACTGTGTTAGGGATGATTTTCTAGAGCAGTATGTTGAGGAACCGACTATAGAACAGGCTATTTTAGATGTAGTTTTACGTAATGAGAAAGGGCTAATTAATCTTGTAAAAGAACCTTTAAGGATGTGACCATAATATGATAGAATTTTACATTATGTTTGAAAGTGAGGTAATTCAATCTGAAGCCAGGGTGTTAAATTTGAACAATGGAAATTTGAAGGTATGAGGGGCACATTGGCTGAGGTGGATTGGGAAAATACATTAAAAGGTATGATGGTCTTGAAAGAAATATTAGAGTTTACAGCAACTATACATTCCTTCAAGGTACAAAAATCCCAAAATTAAAGGCAGTCAACTGTGGATAGCAAAGGAAGTTGAGGATTGTATAAGGTTAAAAGAAAAGGCCTATAAAGTTGCTAGAAATAGTAAACCTGAGGATTGGGAGGATTTTAGAATACAGCAAAGGTGGACAAAGAAACTGAGTAAGAAAAGAATAGAATATGAATGTAAGCTAGCAAAAAATATAGAAACGGACTGCAAAAGCTTCTGCAGGTACATTAAAAAGGAAACGTTTGGCTAAGACAAATGTGGGTCCATTACAGGCAGAGTCAGGAGAATTTAGAATAGGGAACAGAGAAATGGCAGAGTAGCTAAATGATTACTTTGTGTCTGTCTTCATTGAGGAAGATGCAAGAAATCTCCCAGAATTAGAGATCCAAGGGATTGGGGGAATGAGGAATTAAAGGAAATTAGTATTAATAAGGCTGTATTGGAGAAATTAATGGGGCTGAAGGTTGATGAGTCCCTGGGACCTGATATTCGACATCCCAGAGTGTTGAATGAGGTAGCTATGGAGGTAGTGGATGCATTGGTGATCACTTTCCAAATTCTATAAATTCTGGAGCGGTTCCTGCAGATTAGAAGGTCGCAAATGTCACCCCACTATTTAAGAAGGGAGGGAGAGAGAAAACAGGGAATTGCAGACCTGTTAGCCTTAGATCAATCATTGGGAAAATGCTAAAATCCATTCTAAAGGATGTGATAAATAGAAACTTGGATGATAATGATCTGATTGGGCATAGTCATCATGGATTTATGAATGGGAAATCATGTTTGATTAACCTGTTGGAGTTTTCTGAGGATGTTACGAACAGAATTGATAAAGGGGAGTTGGTGGACATGGTATACTTGGATTTTCAGAAGGCTTTTGATAAAGTCCCCCACTGGAGGTTGGTTAGCAAAATTAAAGCACACGGGATAGGAGGTAATATACTGGCATGGATTAAGGATTGGTTAACAGGCAGAAAGCAGAGAGTAGGAATAAATGGGTCATTTTCACATTTGCAGTCTGTGACTAGTGGGGTACCGCAGGAATCAATGCTTGGGCCCCAGCTGTTCATATATATCAATGATTTGGATGTGGGGACCAAATGTAGTATTTCCAAGTTCACGGATGACACAAAACTAGGTGGGAAGGTATGTTGTGAGGAAGATGCAAAGCGGCTTCATGGGGGTTTGGACAGACTTAGTGAGTGGGCAAGCACATGGCAGATGGAATTTAATGTGGGAAAATGTGAGGTTATTCACTTGGTAGGAGGAATAGATGTGCAGAGTATTGCTTAAATGATAAAAGATTTGAAAGTGTAGATGTACAAAGGGACCTGGGTGTCCTTGTCAGTAAGTCACTGAAAGCTAACATGCCGGTGCAGCAAGCAATTAAGGTTGTACCATTGTATGTTCGCCTTTATCGCAAGAGAATTTGAGTACAGGAGTAGTGAAGTCTTGCTTCAATTGGATAGAAGCTTGGTTAGACCGCACTTGGAGTACTGTGTGCAGTTTTGGTCCCCTTACACAGAACATAGAACAGTACAGCACAGTACAGGCCCTTCGGCCCACGATTTTGTGCCGACCCTTTAACCTACTCTAAGATCAAACTACCTACATACCCTTCATTCTACTATTATCCATGTACCTATCCAAGAGTCGCTTAAATGTCCCTAATGTATCTGCTTCTACTACCACTGCTGGCATTGCATTCCACACACCTACCACTCTCTGTGTAAAGAACCTCCGTCTGACATCTCCCCTAAACCTTCCTCCATTCACCTTAAAATTATGCCCCTTGGTGATGGCCCTTTCCGCCCTGGGAAAAAGTCTCTGACTATCCACTCTATCTATGCCTCTTGTACACCTCTAACAAGTCACCTCTCATCCTTCTTCGCTCCAATGAGAAAAGCCCTAGCTCCCTCAACCTTTCTTCATAAGACATGTCCTCCATTCCAGGCAGCATCCTGGTAAATCTCCTCTGCACCCTCTCTAAAGCTTCCACATCCTTCCTATAATGAGGCGACCAGAACTGAACACAATATTCCAAGTGTGGTCTAACCAGGGCTTTAGAGAGCTGCAGCATAACCTCGCGGCTCTTAAACTCAATCCCCCTGTTAATGAAAGCCAACACCCCATACGCCTTCTTAACCCTATCAACTTGGGTGGCAACTTTGAGGGATCTATGGACGTGGACCCCAAGATCCCTCTGTTCCTCCACATTGCCAAGAATCCTGTCTTTAAGCCTGTATTCCGCATTCAAATTCGACCTTCCAAAATGAATCACTTCACACTTTTCCAGGTTGAACTCCATCTGCCACTTCTCAGCCCAGCTCTGCATCCTGTCAATGTCCCGTTGCAACCTACAACAGCCTTCCACACTATCCACAACTCCAGCAACCTTTGTGTCATCGGCAAACTTACTAACCCAGCCTCCCACTTCCTCATCCAAGTCATTTATAAAAATCACAAAGAGCAGAGGTCCCAGAACAGATCCCTGCGGAACACCACTGGTCACTGAGCTCCGGGCAGAATACTTTCCATCTACTACCACCCTCTGTCTTCTATGGGCCAGCCAATTCTGTATCCAGACAGCCAAATTTCCCTGTATCCCATGCCTCCTTACTTTCTGAATGAGCCTACCATGGGGAACCTTATCAAACACCTTGCTAAAATCCATATACACCACATCCACTACTCTTCCTTCATCAATGTGTTTTGTCACATTCTCAAAGAATTCAATAAGGCTTGTGAGGCATGACCTGCCCCTCACAAAGCCATGCTGACTATCTCTAATCAAACTATGCTTTTCCAAATAATCATAAATCCTGTCTCTCAGAATCCTCTCCAATAATTTGCCCACCACCGACGTAAAACTGACTGGTCTGTAATTCCCAGGGTTATCCCTATTCCCTTTCTTGAACAAGGGAATAACATTTGCCACCCTCCAATCATCTGGTACTACTCCAGTGGACAGTGAGGACGCAAAGATCATCGCCAAAGGCACGGCAATCTCTTCCCTCGCTTCCCGTAATAACCTTGGGTATATCCCGTCTGGCCCCGGGAACTTATCTATCCTCATGTCTTTCAAAATTTCCAGCACATCCTCCTCCTTAACATCAACCTGTTCGAGCATATCCGCCTGTTTCACACTGTCCTCACAAACGTCCAGGTCCCTCTCACTAGTGAATACTGAAGCAAAGTATTCATTAAGGACCTCCCCTACCTCCTCTGACTCCAGGCACAAGTTCCCTCCACTATCCCTGATCGGCCCTACCCTCACTCTGGCCATCCTCTTGTTCCTCACATAAGCGTAGAACGCCTTGGGATTTTCCTTAATCCTACCCGCCAAGACTTTTTCATGTCCCCTTCTAGCTCTCCTAAATCCATTCTTCAGTTCCTTCCTGGCTACCTTGTAACCCTCTAGAGCCCTGTCTGATCCTTGCTTCCTCAACCTGAAGTAAGCTTTCTTCTTCCTCTTGACTAGCTGTTCCACATCTCTTGTCATCCAAGATTCCTTCACCCTACCATCCCTTCCTTGCCTCATCGGGACAAACCTAGATTAGGGCCAATCAAGGATAGTAGTGGGAAGTTGTGTGTGGAATCAGAGGAGATAGGGGAAGTGTTAAATGAATATTTTGCGTCAGTATTTACAGTAGAGAAAGAAAATGCTGTCGAGGAGAATACTGAGATTCAGGCTACTAGACTAGATGGGATTGAGGTTCACAAGGAGGAGGTGTTATCAATTTTGGAAAGTGTGAAAATAGATAAGTCCCCTGGGCCAGATGGGATTTATCCTAGGATTCTCTGGGAAGCTAGGGAGGAGATTGCAGAGCCTTTGTCCTTGATCTTTATGTCGTCATTGTCGACAGGAATAGTGCCGGAAGACTGGAGGATAGCAAATGTTGTCCCCTTGTTCAAGAAGGGGAGTAGAGACAGCCCTGGTAATTATAGACCTGTGAGCCTTACTTCGGTTGTGGGTAAAATGTTGGAAAAGGTTATAAGAGATAGGATTTATAATCATCTTGAAAAGAATAAGTTCATTAGCGATAGTCAGCATGGTTTTGTGACTGGTAGGTCGTGCCTCACAAACCTTATTGAGTTTTTCGAGAAGGTGACCAAACAGGTGGATGAGGATAAAGCAGTGGATGTGGTGTATATGGATTTCAGTAAGGCGTTTGATAAGGTTCCCCATGGTAGGCTATTGCAGAAAATACGGAAGTATGGGGTTGAAGGTGATTTAGAGCTTTGGATCAGAAATTGGCTAGCTGAAAGAAGACAGAGGGTGGTGGTTGATGGCAAATGTTCATCCTGGAGTTTAGTTACTAGTGGTGTACCGCAAGGCTCTGTTTTGGGGCCACTGCTGTTTGTCATTTTTATAAATGACCTGGAAGAGGGTGTAGAAGGGTGGGTTAGTAAATTTGCGGATGACACTAAGGTCAGTGGAGTTGTGGATAGTGCCGAAGGATGTTGTCGGGTACAGAGGGACATAGATAGGCTGCAGAGCTGGGCTGAGAGATGGCAAATGGAGTTTAATGCGGAAAAGTGTGAAGTGATTCACTTTGGAAGGAGTTACAGGAATGCAGAGTACTGGGCTAATGGGAAGATTCTTGGTAGTGTAGATGAACAGAGAGATCTTGGTGTCCAGGTGCATAAATCCCTGAAGGTTGCTACCCAGGTTAATAGGGCTGTTAAGAAGGCATATGGTGTGTTAGCTTTTATTAGTAGGGGGATCGAGTTTCGGAGCCACGATGTCATGCTGCAGCTGTACAAAACTCTGGTGAGACCGCACCTGGAGTATTGCGTGCAGTTCTGGTCACCGCATTATAGGAAGGATGTGGAAGCTATGGAAAGGGTGCAGAGGAGATTTACTAGGATGTTGCCTGGTATGGAGGGAAGGTCTTACGAGGAAAGGCTGAGGGACTTGAGGTTGTTTTCGTTGGAGAGAAGGAGGAGGAGAGGTGACTTAATAGAGACATATAAGATAATCAGAGGGTTAGATAGGGTGGATAGTGAGAGTCTTTTTCCTCGGATGGTGATGGCAAACACGAGGGGACATAGCTTTAAGTTGAGGGGTGATATCGGACAGATGTCAGAGGTAGTTTCTTTACTCAGAGAGTAGTAGGGGTGTGGAACGCCCTGCCTGCAACAGTAGTAGACTCGCCAACTTTAAGGGCATTTAAGTGGTCATTGGATAGACATATGGATGAAAATGGAATAGTGTAGGTCAGATGGTTTCACAGGTCGGCGCAACATCGAGGGCCGAAGGGCCTGTACTGCGCTGTAATGTTCTTTAAAAAAAAAACCTGTCCAGCAGTCGCAGCAAGTGCTCCCTAAATAACCTCCACATTTCTGTCGTGCATTTCCCCGAGAACATCTGTTCCCAATTTAAACTCCCCAGTTCCTGCCTAAGAGCATTGTAATTCCCCCTCCCCCAATTAAATATTTTCCCATCCCGTCTGCTCCTATCCCTCTCCATGACTGTAGTAAAGGTCAGGGAGTTGTGATCACTATCACCGAAATGCCCTCCCACCGAGAGATCTGCCACCTGGCCTGGTTTGTTGCCAAGCACCAAATCCAATATAGCCTCCCCTCTAGTCGGCCTATCTACATATTGAGTCAGGAAACCTTCCTGGACATACCTGACAAAAACTGCTGCATCCAAACTATTTGCACTAAGGAGGTTCCAATCAATATTAGGGAAGTTGAAGTCACCCATGACAACAACCCTGTTACTTCTGCAACTTTCCAAACTCTGCCTCCCAATCTGTTCCTCCGTGTCTCTGTTGCTATTGGGGGGTCTATAGAAAACTCCCAATAAAGTGACTGCTCCTTTCCTGTTTCTGACAACACCCATACTGACTCAGTAGACAAACCCTCCTCGACGACTTCCCTTTCTGCAGCTGTGATACTATCCCTGATTAACAATGCCACTCCCCCACCTCTTT